>NC_143516.1:63557647-63787647 GCF_031878675.1 Megascapheus bottae
TGATGGGAAGTGACAAAGTTATTAAGTAGCATACCAAAGGTGTGTGACTCATAACTAGAGCCGTCTACACTTATCATTTACTGTGTGGTTTTTCTTTTTCCATATTTTTCAAAATATCAAGTCCAAGTGGAGTCCTTGGGGTGATTCATGGCCTTGCTTTAATAGTAGGCCCTATAGGCCTCTGTGACATCGGCATCAACTTAAGTCAGTGCTCGTCATACTTGTCTCTTGTATCATCTAAAAGCTGTGCCAAATGCCATAGCATCTAGGTGAGATTCGTGATTTCATGAAATGGCCCACTCAATTAGGCCTTTGATTTGTGTCTCACAGTATCACAGAAGCTGGCAGAAACTTTAAGTGGATAGATGGTTAAATGGCCCGCCCATGTGGGTAAGACGGTGCCTTGTTCACAGATTGGAAGTGTGGAAGCTCTGAGGTGATCTAGTTGCCCTTGATGATAGGGACCACATCTATAGAAGAATCCTCCCCAACTCCATATACACACACATACAAACACGGTCATGGACTGTGAGTGCAATAGCATTCCTAGCCATAATTCTTAATCCTTCCTTTTCTCTTTAATACAATTTTGTTGGAAATATTTTACACCAACAAATAACATTTCTTCTTGAAATGTCTAAGATAGAGCCTAGAAAAAGTTGAAGCTGAGCTCATAGCAAAAGAGTCTTTCGGGGTTTCAAGGGAATAAAGAAATGGATGGGTCAAAAGTCCTGTGGCTAGAGGAAGAACAGGGTGGGGTTTTCTGCAAGAACAGAAGGCCTGTGTGGAGCATAAGCAGGCCGAGCACACACTGTTCCCAGATCTGCTGGCCGTGGCTCTTATGGGAATCCTTCTCTCAGGAAGCACAAGGTACAAAATTCCTCTCTTATAAAGCACATGTTACCCTGGAGAAAATCCTCTGGCTCCTCCACTCAGGTCCTCTAACAACTGAGTGTTGCTTCTTTATCAGGTCGGACTTCCTTCAATCTGATCCAGAGGATGTCCTCACAGTTTGTAATACTTTAGTGGTGCAGACAGTGGGAGCCCTTTAGATGGTTGTTTGTGTGTGTGTGTGTATATGTGTGTGTGTGTGTGCATATGCACACACATGCGCATGTGTATACGCACACACATGCGCATGTGTATACCAGTTCTGAAGCTTGACCTCAGAGCTCTGACACTGTCCCTTAGCTTTTTCACAAGGCTGGTGATCTATCACCTCCAGTTCTGGCTTTCTTGATGCTTCACTGGAGATCAAACAAATTTCACAGACTTTTCTTCCCAAGCTGAATTAAAACCTCAATCCTCAGATCTGTCTTCTGAATAGCTAGGATGACAGGTGTGAGCCACCAAAACAGCATCTGGGTATTGTCCTTATCTTATTGCTCAGAGTAAATTGCATTTCTGATCTGCCCCTGTCTTACCCACAGGATCCATTGTTTTTACCTCTGCACTATGCCCGAAACCTGCCAAAATTTCTTCTATACAATGAATGAACCCTCCTTGTTCTCCATGTCTAGTGTTTCGTACTACTGCTCATGTTCACCTTTTGACTCTTGGAGTTCTTCTAGCAAATGTTTTGTGTCCTTGTTTTTCTTCTGAATTCAGGTACTCTCCAAGTTCTCCCAAATCCTGCACACCCATTCTAGAGTACATAAAACTCTGTCCTTTAATGAACATGTGAAGGCACCAGTGGATTGTTGAAAGCCACCAGTTATGGCACACAGCAAGCAGGCCATAAATGTTTACAAACCTGAACTGAATAAAGCCAGCCCCACTAGGAAAATCAAACAAACCAAAGAAATGAACCAACCGTAAGAGATAGATAGATAGCTTTAACCCCTTACATCAAGTGAAATTTCATCTGTAAATTAATTTTCAAGCCCATGAACTTGATTAATCTAAACTGGATGCAGTGAACATCAAGACTGTGCCTCTGTACAATTCTGGGAGTAAGGTCTTCTTAAACATAAATATGTCAAGTGGATTGGCTGCGCTTCAGATGTTAGCATGACTCATGATAACACTTGACCTGAACCTTATGCCCAAACTAACTCATGCAGAGCAGCAAGGAAATGCCTTAAAACCCAGATGGTTTTCTTCAGTCCATGACAGGGTGGAAAAGGCCCAAAACATCTGAAACTTAAGCCCCGGATTGAAGCCCAGGTGCACTGCTACACAGGAAAGCTGGGGTGGAATTCTTTTACTCATGGTTTCCAAAAATCCTCCCGACTCTCTGTTCATCCTCAAGTGCTTTCCAACCATTCCTTTGAAAAGCTGCCAAGGGCGAAGCTCACCAGACCTTCTCCATGACAAATACAAGTGGAAGATAGTAGACCTTCCTTTCGTTCCACCAAAATATGGTTCAGAATCCTCCATGTGTTTTAAGTACTTTCTCCTGATACATTGAGTGACACCCTTGGAGACATGACAATGTTTTAAAGATTCATATTAACCAGATTTCTTATCCGTATTTTCTGAGTCCTTTCTTAACATAATACTCAAATTCCCTGGGGTTCTGTTGGCTCATCTGCTTCTAAAGGCAGAACTCACTGGACTTGGCCTATAGCTTGTATTCATATATGCATTACAATATTCTAGAAATAGCCTGGCACCTGAGGCTCACACCTGTAATCCCAGCTACTCAGAAATCTGAGATCTGAGGATTGTGGTTCAAAGCCAGCCTGGATAGAAAAGTTTCTAAGACTTATCGCCAATCAATCACTCAGAAAAAGCTGAAAGTGGGTCTGTGGCTCAAATGGTAGAGTGCTAGTCTTGAGCAGAAAAGCTAACAGACAGCACCAGGCCCTGAATTTAAACCCTAGGATGGACATACATATACACAAAAATACTCTGGTAATACTCCTTTAAAGCCTGAAGATCCCTCAAATATTGCAATTTTGTTAAATTCATATTTCAAGGAATTTTTAAATGCCCCTAAAAGCATTCATGTGTGTATTCATTTAGGAAGTAACTATTAAAGTCACTTTTTTGTATATTCGTTGATTCTCTGAGAAATTAATAATCGACCTCAGCAAAATGAACATATGCATGTGAATATATATACATACCTGCTCACCGAACAAAAGCAATCTCCTTGGTAACTTCAAACACTATGAGGTACCTCGAAAGCTGTGCAACCCTCTGAAATGAGTTATTTTGCAGTTTTGACAACTTAGATTTACTTACGATATCTATAAATTGGTGTCAATTTAGAAAAGTTAAAAAAGAGATCTAGCCAGGTGTTGGTGGCTCATGCCTGTAATCCAAGCTACTCAGGAGAATGAGATCTGAGGACCATGTCTTGAAGCCAGCCTGGGCACAAAAGTCCCTGAGACTCTTATCTCCAATTAATCACTAGAAAACCGGAAGTGGTGCTGTGGCTCAAAATGGTAGAGCACTAGCCTTGAGCTGAAGAGTTCAGGAGCAGTGCCTAGACTCAGAGTTCAACCCATACAACTGACAAAAAAGAGAGAGAGACAGAGAGAGAGAGAGACAGAGAGAGAAAAGAGAGACAGAGACAGAGACTGAATGTAAAATCATTGTTAATAGTTGTTTCATGCCTGCAAGCATAAAAAAATAATGTTTCATGTGTCTGTGAGAGAGCTTTGCATGATTGAATAGATACAGATCCAGGAAAACCAGAGTAATGTCCTCCTGGATCACTTCTAAAGTTCTAGGCGATGTCAGGTAGAGGCCTGCTTCCTCCTGGGAGATGACCAGTCTTTGCATGAGGTAGGTGCACACACGCAGAATGTCCAAGTGCAGACATGCAGCTTGTTTGGGCTCAGAGGAAGAAGACATTAAAGGCCACAACTGAGGGTGAAGAGCCTCTTTGAGAGTGGCATGCTTCTTCTCTTCTCTAGTAATTGAGAACACATTTCAGACAAAGCAGCTAACAGATACTAGAACCTCCACATCAAGTCTGATGTCTGTGTGCCACCCAAATGCAATCTAGTCAGCAAGCCTTAGTAACTTGAGCTTTTACAGATCAAGATAATACAAAATGCTTAGAAGGTCATGCCTTGTACATTGCCACTGGAAATCTTTGGCATGCTTTTTTAAAAATATTTTTATTGTGATTAATAGAAAGGGTTACATTAATTCACCATATAGAAGGTGCATAACTTCACAAACATTGATATCCTTTTCATGTCTTGGTCCCCATTTCCCTCCCCCCACCCTCACCCCTCATCTTGTTTTCCCCCTTCCCTATCCTATTTCAAATAACCAAATACGCATATATAAAATATATCGGATAACAAGGTGAAAGTCTATAAGAAAATCAGATAACCAAGGGACAGCAAAAGAGATGATAAATAACATACTACATTAAGGACAACAGTCACTCATTATATGGCTTTTGTTTCCATATCCTGAAGGTCCTTTCATTTACCATCATTCTATATGGCCTTATATTTCTATATTTTTTTCTATTATAAATATTTGCTAGAAGAGCCCAAGGTTTCTACCAATTATGACAAATGAGGGAAACCATTGAGTCTGGCTTACTTCACTTAATATGATTTTTTCTAAGTCTTTCCATTTGCTTACAAATAGGGTGATGTCGTTCTTTCTGACAGCAGCATAGAATTCCATTGTGTATAAATACCACATCTTGTTCATCCACTCATCAACCGAGGGACATCTGGGTTGGTTCCATATCTTTGCTATGGTAAATAGTGCTGCAATGAACATCGCTGTGCTGGTGGATTTAGTGTGTCCTTGTTTCTGGACAATTGGGTAAATGCCAAGGAGTGGAATTGCTGGGTCATAGGGGAGCTCTATGTTTAGTCTTTTGAGGAACTTCCATACTGCTTTCCATAGTGGTTGAATGAGTTTGCACTCCCACCTACTGTGTAGTAGTTATCCCTCTTGGCAACATCCCCTCCAGCATCTGTTGTTATTAGATTTCTAACTGGAGTGAGATGGAATCTTAGAGTTGTTTTGATTTGCATTTCTTTTATGACCAGAGATGTCAAGCATTTCTTCATGTTCCTTTAGGCCATTTATATTTCTTCTTCGGAGAAGACTCACTTTGGCTCATCTTTTAATGGGATGGTTGTTAATTTGGAGATTAGTTTTGGAGTGATTCAATTTTTTGAGCTGTTGATATATTTTAGATATAAGGCCTTTGTCTGTTATATGGTTAGTGAAGATCTTCTCCCATTCTGTAGGCTTCCTAATTAATTTACTAGCTATGTCCTTTGTCATACAGAAGCTCTGCAGTTTGATGCAGTCCCACTTATCCAGCCTTTCTCTGATTTGTTGTGTTTCTTGGTACTTATTGAGAAAGTTTCGACCTGTGCCAAGGAGGCCTAGTGTGTCTCCTATTCCTTCTTGTAAAGTTTTCAGAGTGTCGGCTTTTACATCGAGGTCTTTGATCCATTTGGAGTTAATTCTAGTGCAGGGTGACAAAGAAGGATCCAACTTTAGTTTTTTGCAGGTGTTTGACCAGTTCTACCAGCACCACTTGTTGAAGAGCTGGTCTTTCTTCCATTCTATTTTTTTCTCCCTTATCAAAGATTAGGTGGCCATAGGTCTGTGGTTTAATAACTAGGTCTTCAGTTCTATTCCATTGGTCTTCAGGCCTGCTCTTGTGCCAATACCAAGCTGTTTTGATTATTATAATTCTGTAATAGAGTCTAAAGTTTGGTATTGAAATTCCTCCTGGGCTGTTCTTTCTGCTAAGAAGTGTTTTTACTATACGGGGTCTTTTATTATTCCATATGAAATTTTGGATTGCCTCTTCTACTTCTTTAAAGAATGACATTGTGATATTGATGGGTATTGCATTGAATTTGTAGATAGCCCTTGGCAAGGTTATCATTTTCATGATGTTGATTCTTCCGATCCAGGAGCATGGCAGGTTTTTCCATTTCCTCAGTTCTGCTTTAATATCCTTTTTCAGGGTTTTAAAGTTCATCAAAAAGGCCCTTTGCATTCTTAGTTAAGATAATTCCTAGGTACTCCATTTTCTTTGAGACTATTGCAAAAGGAGTTGCTTTCCTGATTGTTTTTGGCATGCTTTTTAAACTTAGTTTTATTATCACTTCAAAATAATCCATTTTTCTCTCATTTCAACAATGGACTGTACTGCTTTTGCTTCAAAAGTAGAGACAAGGTTCAAAGCCAGACCAGACAGAAAAGTCTGTGAGACACTTACTCCTAATTAGCCACTGAAAAGTGAAGGTATGTGTCAAATAGTAGAGATCCAGGCAGGAGTGGAAAAAGCTAAATGCCTCTATAGAATTCACAAGTTCAAGCCCAGTACTAGCACCATACATATAGCTCAACTAATGTTGCACTTAGGTTTTAATAACCCCATCAGTGTATTGACATGGACACACAACCAAAGTTCACTTATTCCTGAATTTAACAAGCATCCCAGCTTGACAATACAATGCATTATATTTCTTTCTGACAGCAGCATAGAATTCTGTTGTGTATAAATACCACATCTTGTTCATCCACTCATCAACTGAGGGACATCTAGGTTGGTTCCATATCTTTGCTATGGTAAATAGTGCTGCAATGAACATCATTGTGCTAGTGGATTTAGTATGCCCTTGTTTCTGGATGATTGGATAAATGCCAAGGAGTGGAATTGGTGGGTCATAGGGGAGTTCTATGTTTATTCTTTTGAGGAACTTCCATACTGCTTTCCAGGGTGGTTGAATGAGTTTGCACTCCCACCAACAGTGTAGTAGTGATCCCTCCTGGCCACATCCCCTTCAGCATCTGTTGTTATTAGTTTTCTTGATCCTGGCCATTCTAACTGGAGTGATGTGGAATAGAACATTAATTTCTATACATAAGCTAAAATTAAAAATCCAGAGTACTAATGTTAATAAATTCTTAAATAAAAAATCCAGAGTACCCAGTACCACACTTGAAATACACAAAGGACTTATAAGAGTGATATTCTTTTCATTAGCATTTTGGAGATTCACACCATAATATAATTTCCAAGAAACCCTGTAGCAAACCAAACCAAACTATAAAATAATGAACAACTATATACACATGTATTTATAATGTGCATTATATAATGTACACATTATATGTAATATATATCATATAATATATAATGTGTATATATATGTGATAATATATTATCTCTTAAAGTAAATTACCAAGGTTTTTGAACCTAATATCTTTTTCTCTATTCTTTTTTTATTATTATTGTATTCTATTGTCAGGGTGATGTATAGAGGAGTGACAATTACATTCATCAGGTAGTGGGTACATTATTTCTTCAACACTGATATCCCTTCCCATGTTTCTCTCCCATTTTACCTCCCCACTCATCTTATTTTTCCCCTTCCCTTCCCTATTTCAAATAACCAACCAAACATATAATATATATATATATGTACATACATTATACGAAGTACCGAAGTCAGACACAGTAACAGGTAACAACATGAGATAAACCATAAGGAAAAGAAAAAGAGAGAAAAGAAATAATTTCACATAGTACTTTAAAAACAACAATCACAATGATGAAACTCCTGTTTCTATAACCAGGGTTTCTATATGGCCATATCTACATAGCTTTTGAGCTATTGTGACCCTCTGCTAAGAGAGTCCTAGATGTATATTAATTATTACAAATGAAGGAAACCATGGAGCCTATGTTCCTTTGGGCCTGGCTTACTTCACTTAATATGATTTCTTCCAAGTCTTTCTATATCCTTACAAATGGGTCATTGTCATTGTTCCTGATGGCACCATAGAATTCCATTGTTTATAAATACCACACTTTCTTGATTCATTCATCTACTGAAAGGCATCTGGGTTTGTCCATATCTTAGTCATGGTAAATAATGCTGCAATGTACAATGCTGCTAGCAGCTTTAGTATGTCCTTGTTTCTGGACATTTGGGTAAATGCCCAGGAGTGGGTTTGCTGGGTCATAGGGGAGCTCTATGTTTAGTCTTTTGAGGAACTGCCATACTGCTTTCTACAATGGTTGAACATTTTACACTCTCACCAGCAGTATAGTAGCAGTGTTCCCTCCTGGCCATATCCCTGGCCATATCTTTGAACCGTGATCCTCAGATCACAGTCTCTTGAGTAGCTAGGATTACAGGAGTGAGCCCCTGTGCCCCGCTTTAGTATCTTGATAGGAGTCATTTTCTTGTGTTATTCATTGGAGCCAGAGAAATGTAAATGTGGAGTCATTAAAATGAGGGGTACAAGAGGCCAGGAGTTTGGCCTAGCGGTAGAGTGCTTGCCTAGCATTCATGAGGACCTAGGTTGGATTCCTAGTTACCATACACATAGAAAAAAGCCAGAAGTGGTGCTGTGGTTCAAGTGGTAGAGCTCTAGCCTTGAGTAAAACCCAAGGACAGTGCTCAGGCCCTGGACTCAAGCCCAGGACTGGCAAAAAAAATGAGGGGTACATGATCACACTTTTAGTATGACTTCTCTTGCTATTTTACAACAATCTGTCTCAAATTAGAGGTGTTTAGAGTCTAAGTCTGTTGAGACATGTTCTGTAAGGCATGAACTCATCTTAAAATTTAGGAATCATTTTTCATTATGGGATACATGCAATGAAAATATGCCCTGAATTTTTCCAAAAAGCCTGTTTCTTATTTAACACTCCTTCAGAGAAAGCTTGAGAAGTACACAAAAGAAGCTTCTCCATGTCCCACTGTGCATGAGATAATTTCCTCTGAACACAAGCATTTTTGACTCATCAAAGCATTTAACATAAAGTACAATTATCCTTCAAAATGTTGTTACTGTCTACTATAACTATTTTGATATGTCATATGTAACTATGAATTAGTAGACGCAAGCTATTGAAATCCATCAAGTGTTAGAACTCAAATTCTAAAATTCATCATTTTTTCAATTACAAATTACTATATTCAATAAAACTTTGCTGATTTTGCAAAAATTGTCAGAAATATCCAAATATTATGCAAGATTTTACATAATAATGGAAACTAGAATTATATGAAATGGCTCTTAGAAGTCAGGAGACAAACCAGAGGGCAGTGGCTCATGCCCCTAATCAAGCTATTGAGAAGGCATAGATCTGAAAACTGTAATTTGAAGTCAACCTGGACAGACAAATCTTATCTCCACTTAATCAGGAAAAAGCTAGATGGAAGTATGGCTCAAATGGTAAAGTGCCAGCCCTGAGCAAAAATGCTAAGCAAGAGTGTGAGACTTTGGGTTCAAGCCCAAGTACCAATACACACACACACACACACACACACACACACACACACACACACACGCTCACACATGCATATGCATACACACCACAAACACAGGGACAGATACCTGGGTACCAATGATTCACACCTCTAATACTAGCTACTCCGGTGACATGATATATGAGGATCATGGTTCAAAGACAGCCCAGGCAGACAAATGATTTTAAGCCTTCCTCCCAAAGTATGGCCAAACTGACAAATCACTTATGACAAGATAATGTTCCAATCAGCCTACATTTTCCTTAGAGATTAGAGTTTCACTGGTAAAGTCACTATCTTGAAAAGAAAATTAGAGATAACCTAAACACAGAGAAATTGCCTTACATTTTCCCTGTTATCAAGTAATTAGGGGAAATTACTGTCTACTTCACTATTCTGAGCACAAGTTCATCTATCTTTGTGACTGTAGGTATGAAAAAGGAATTTCCAAATAAAGCTATCCAAGCTATAAAGAAGGGAAGAATATGGAGGATTTAAGTAACCATAAATTCAAGTCATGATATAGGACCAATTGTACATTTCCACAAATGGGAAATGAAAAGGCCCCACACCCTTCATGATATTTTACTCAACGCATTTCACATGATTTGAATTCTTTGTTGTTGCTGTTGCCATGGGGCTTTAACTCGGCCTGGGCACTGTCCCTGAGGTCTTCAACTCAAGGCTATTGCCCTACCCTTGAGCCAAGCTTCACTTCCCATTTTCCAGGGGTTAATTGGAGATAAGAGTCTTGGGTCCTTTTGTGCCTGGGCTGGCTTTGAACCTTGATCATCAGATCTCAGTCTCCTGAGCAGATGACCTGAATTCTAAAAGTAACTAGTTGCAATTGGTCATCAGCTTAAAATGTATGCAAATCCTTTCCGATATGTTCACTGAAAGGTTTCTATACAGAAATAATCTGAGTAATTAAAAATAATTTGTGAGAAAGTAGCATACTAAGAATGAAGAAAAATGTGATGTTAAAGTCTCTCATGCTATTAGTTTCCAAAATGCATTTTTTCAGTGTCTTCCCCTGGTGATCACAGTTATCATCCTAGCAACTCAGGAGGCTCGACCTGAGGATGACCTATAAATCCAGCCTGGGCAAACAGGTCCATTACACTCTACCTTCGAAATAACCAGCAAAATGCAGAGCTGGAGCTATGGCTCAAGTTGTAGAGTGCCAACGAGGGGAGCAAAGGCCTCGAAGTTCAAACCCTAGTCCTGTCCACCTCCCCATTCAAAAGTACTTCCATTTAACTCTTATTATTTAACTCATAATATAAGTTGTTTGGATTTTCATACTAACAAGTGTGTGAAGGGCAATTATTCATTACCATAAAGATTATGCAACCGATAACATTGAGTTTAATCATATCTTTAATTTAAAAAATCTAGACCCACTATCCTTTGTCCGTCAGTCTTCATGCTGTATGTATGCCTCAGTAGTGAGCTTAGAGTAAACCCTGCCTCAGAGGGCCTTGTGCAAAGCAGATGCATTACAAATGATTCAGTGAAAGGTGCATGGTTCCTTCATGCACAAAAATAAACCTTTTTTAAATTTCTGTTTATTGCTTCAATTCTAGTCATTCTTTCATCATTCATTTTATTTATTTGTAATTTTATTAGAAAGGTGATATACGGGGGGTTACAGTAACATCAGTCTGGTAATGAGTACGTTTCTTTTTGAAGTGTCACCTCTTGCCTTACATTTTTTCCTCCCAGTCTTTTCCCTCCCAACCCTGCCCCCTCACGTTGTGTAATTCATTTGCAGCACAGGGTCGAGTGAGCATCTCTGCCGAATGGGTTCACCCTTGGTCCCTCCATTTCTGTGTGTCCCATCCCCACCACAAATCAGGTGAATTTGCATACAAAAGAAAAGTTACAGAAATCACAAACAGCAGCATGAAAGGAAAAAATAAAAATGCAAAAAATAAAAACTTCTTTCCATTGAAATTAAACTCTTATCAAACAGTATCTCTCAGATGAGTGAGGAGGTCGAGTCAGGGAAGTACAGATACACAAGGATCAAAATGAAAGTTATAATACTATCATTTACATTAGATGGTGAAATGAAAACCTTACACAACAATCAAAAATTAGAGGAACTCAAGGTCAGTAAGCCGGCATTACAAAGAATTCTAAAGGGAAGTATACAATCTGAAGAAAACAACAAGAATCAAAGAAGCACATTACACAAAAATCACTAGATAGAAGGCCAATTTAGTGAACATAGGAAGAAGGAAATCCAGAAAACAGTAGGAAGTATGACATATTTTTTTCATATATTTTTATTGTAATTAATAGAAGGGTTACATTATGTTCACCAGATAGAAGGTGCATTACTTCACAAACATTGATACCCTTTCTCATGTCTTGGTCCCCATATCCCTTCTCCTCCCCATCTTGTTTTCCCCCTTCCTTATCCTATTTCAAATAACCAAATATGCATATATTCAATATATCACATAACAAGGTAAAATACTGTAACAATATGAGAATAACAAGGGACAGCAAAAGAGATGAGAGATAACATAGTACATTAAGGACAACAGTCACTCATTAAATGGCTTTTGTTTCTATATCCTGGAGGTCCTTTCATTTAGTGCCATACTATATGGACTTATGTATCTAGGTTTTGCTCTATTGCTCATTTATCCAGACTTTCTCTGATTTGTTGTGTTTCTGGGTCCTTATTAAGAAAGTTTCTACTTGTGCCAAGGAGACCTAGTTTATCTCCTATTCCTTCTTGTAAAGTTTCCAGTGTATCTGCTTTTACCTCGAGATCTTTGATCCATTTGGAGTTAATCCTGATACAGGGTGACAAAAAAGGATCCAACTTTAGTTTTCTGCAGGTGCTTAACCAGTTCTGCCAGCACAACTTGTTGAAGAAGCTGTCTTTCTTTCCTTCTATTTTTTTGGCTCCCTTATCAAAGATTAGTGCATGACACATCTTTTTATAATAAACATAAACATTAATTCTCCAATCAAAGAAGACTAGATTGGAACCCAAAACAGGACCCAACCAATTTTTACATTCTGTTTGGGGTTATTTTTGAATTGATTAAAGTTTCCACTAATTATGACATATGTTTTTAATATATTACCTATATGGCACATTTATTGAATTAATAAAGGATATTAATCTCTGATCTTAGATAAAATAATTCAGAAACAGACATTTGCATAAAATAGCATTCCTTTAACTATAAAGAAGTCAAGAATGTTAAAGGCCATCAAGCTAATTTATAATAGAATACATCCCTATTGCAATAAAACAAAAACAAAAATAACATAAGAAGAACCACAGTCCCAAGCATACGGTCTTTCATTCCTCTACTGCCCCCCCCCCCAAAAATAAAAAGTCATGCACCAACATGTATTGTAATCCAATCAGTCTCACTTTTTAGCAATAATTATATTCTATAAAGTTTCTTACAACACTGAGTCCACAAATAATAAATTTGCTAAGGAGAAATGTTTCTTTCTTGCAAATCTCTGGTCATAATATAGTCACTAATCAATCAACCATTCAGTCAATCAATCAATCATGCTTTACGTGTCTTTCTTTTTTCTTTCTTTCTTTCTTTCTAGTCCTGGGACTTGAACTTAGGACCTGGCTCTGTCCTTGGACACTCTTTGCTCAAGGCCACTTGTGCCGCAGTGCCATTTCCAGCTTTTTCTGTGTATGTGGTTCTGTGGAATCGAACCCAGGGCTTCATGCATGCTAAGTGGTCATGCTACCACCAAGCCACACTCCTGACCCTCATGCTTTGTGTGTATTTCTCTTTAAAAAATGTTATTCAATAGGAGATACACTAGACCTCCTTGGCACAGGTTGAAACTTTCTTAATAAGGACCAAGAATCACAACGAATCAAAGAAAGGCTGGATAAGTGGGACTGCATTAAACTGCAGAACTTTTGTATGGCAAAGGACATAGCTAGTAAACTAATTAGGAAGCCTACAGAGTGGGAAAAGATCTTCACCAACCATACAACGGACAAAGGCCTCATATCTAAAATATATCAACAACTCAAAAAATTGAATCAATCCAAAACTAGTCTCCAAAGTAACAACCATCCCATTAAAAGATGGGCCAAAGACTTAAAGAGAGTCTTCTCTGAAGAAGAAACAAAAGTGGCCTATAGACACATGAAGAAACGCTCAACATCTCTGGTCATAAAAGAAATGCAAATCAAAACAACTCTAAGATTCCACCTCACTCCAGTTAGAATGGCCAGGATCAAGAAAACTAATAACAACAGATGCTGGAGGGGATGTGGCCAGGAGGGATCACTACTGCACTGTTGGTGGGAGTGCAAACTCATTCAACCACTATGGAAAGCAGTATGGAAGTTCCTCAAAAGACTAAACATAGAGCTCCCCTATGACCCAGCAATTCCACTACTTGGCATTTACCCAATCATCCAGAAACAAGGACATACTAAATCCACTAGCACAACAATGTTCATTGCGGCACTATTTACCATAGCAAAGATATGGAACCAACCTAGATGTCCCTCAGTTGATGAGTGGATCAGCAAGATGTGGTATTTATACACAATGGAATTCAATGCTGCTGTCAGAAAGAATGACATTGCCCCATTTGTTAGGAAATGGAAAGACTTAGAAAAGATCATATTAAGTGAAGTAAGCCAGAAGCAAAGGAACTTAGGCTCAATGGTTTCCCTCATTTGTCATAATCAGTAGAAACCTTGGTCTCTCCTAGCAGAGATCTGCAATAGAACAAAACGATACAAAAGGCCATATAGTAGGACGCTAAATGAAAGGATCTCTAGGATATAGAAACATAAGCCATATAATGAATGATTGTTGTTTTTAAGGTACTATGTTATCTCTCATCTCTTTTGCTGTCCCTTGGTTATCTCATATTGTTACAGTATCTCACTTTGTTACCTGATATATTGGATATATTTGTATTTGGTTATTTGAAATTGGATAGGGAAGGAGGGAAAACAAGATGAGGGGTGGGGGTAGGGGGAGGGAAATGGGGACCAAGACTTGTGAAAGTGTATCAATGTATGGGAATTAATGCACCATCTATCTGGCAAATATCATGTAACCCTTCTATTAATTACAATAAAAATATATGAAAAAAATGTTATTCAATATAGATTGCTGATTCAATGGCATTCAAATACAGGATTGGCAGCATGATAACTCATGCCTGAGTGGAAGTATCTGGCATAAGTCAGGCATAGGTGGCTTAAGCCTGCATTCCTAGCTTTTTAGGAAGCAGATATCAGAGGGTTATAATTCCAAGTAGAGCTCTGGCAGAAGGAAGTGTGTGACTCCATCTCACACAATGGCTGGCATAGTGGTGTGTACACCTGTGGTCTTACCTGCAAGGGAAGCACTGTGGCTAGGGCAGTGACATCCTGCTTAGCCCAAGAAGGGATCAACACTCACCAGGGCATAAAGGGACTGGGGATGGAGCTACTGTGATAATGCACTTTCTCGGCAAGTGTGAAGCCCTGAGTTGAGTTCCTGATACTGTATGAAAAAAAAGAAGGAAAAGAGTAAGCCTGTAACAGCCTTTCACAGCTTCCCTGTGCTCAGAGCAAAGGCCCCTCCAGTGTGACTCTTCCCGGCCATCCATGAGAGATGTTTTACACAGAAAACTCTCAGCATATAAGCACAACCAATGCCAGCTCTGTGGTACTAAACGGATCCTACAAAGATCAAGAGTCCAGCAATCACCAGTCCTCAGCCACGAACCCATGCCAGGTGACACAGTTGTCCCTCTGTCTATATCTGAGAATTACCACACAAAAAAGCCAGGAGTTTGATAGTACAAATAAACACTCATAAGGGGGAAATTCACATATACTGAATTCTCAATGACACGAATTGAACATAATTGTCACTTGGAACTATATACACCTAGTATTTACATGTACTTATGATAAGTAATAAGAAGTGGTCCTCTCTGCTTACAGAGCACACCAAGAGCTCTCCTGCTTTAAGGGCTCAGAATGCACAGCATGCTGGGGGTTTTCTCTTCCCAGAGGAAATTCATCTAAGTCTTCGTCTGTCTTCCTCTCCTTCACCTCCTACATGTTTCACCAACGTGTATTGCCTCAAAGTGCCCTTCTCTGATGATCCTATTGAACATCACATGATTACTTCTGCTCTTGAATTTGATGTCTTTGCACTACTTGCAGGATCGGAGGAGTCTCATCAGTATTGTACATTCCCATAGCAGCAGTGGCTTAAGTGTGCACAAAGTTTCTCTCAATAGCTAACTGCACATGGGCAGAAACACTTTCAGGATGCTCTGACAGGGCATGGCAGGGGTGCCTCCACTCCTACCTACTCAGGGACCACCAGAGACAAAAGCAATGAGGAGTTGGTCCTGGCAGTGTACACCTGTCATTTCAGGGGAATGTATAAAACATAAATACAAGAGTCATTATCCAGACCAGGTAGGCATAAAGACAACATCCTCGTCAAAAATAAGTAAAGCCAAAAAAGGCCAGAGGCATGGTTCAAGTGCCAGTGCACCTGCCTAGCAAGTGCAAGCTACATTACCACCAAAGAGAAAAAAGAAGCAAAACATATTAGACATATTATAAATTCTTTAGTGTCTATTAAGAACCTGTTAAATCATTCATGTATGATATGACTATTGCAAATTTTGGAGATTGATTCAAATAATTCCTCAATAAAACTGTCCCCAAAATTAATTCCTCAATTTTTGAAATTGGTAAAACCAAACTAGGACTTTAAAAAGAGAATGTAACTGAAAGTTTTCCATATTTTCAACATGTTAAAATATTTCTTGGATTTTTTGATGTTGGTAACACAATGACTTTAAAAGAGATCAAAAGCATTTCTACATGGAAATATAGTTTGGTAATTTCAAAAATATATATTAAAATATTAAAACAAAGAAAGTAGAGCTGTTGCTCAAGGGGTAGAGTAGTAGCCTTGAGCTAAAGATCTCAGGAATAATGCTTGGGCAGAGTTCAAGTCCCTCAACCAACCAAAAAAAATTAAAGCATAGTGTATCCATGAATACACTTTCAAAATATATATTAATCATCTTAAGACCAAAGAAGAATCATCACATGCAAGGAACCTCAACAGGATTTATAATTGATTTCATCACAAACCATACAAGTTAGAAGTTTAAGTACCTATGCAAAAGGAAAAGAGAGAGAGAGACAGAGACAGAGAGACAGAGAGAGACAGAGAGACAGAGAGACAGAGAGAGACAGAGACAGAGAAGGTAGGGGGAGACTTAAGTTCTAACGCCTCCATATAAAGACCTAATGCATGTCCTAAGTCGAAGGGATGCAAAATTCCACAGCCACAGTTAATCTGTCAACCAATTGGAATATTTTCAGAATGCCTAATAAATTATTGAACATTTCTATGTGCATGTGTGTGTGTGTGAGAGAGAGAGAGAGAGAGACAGAGAGAGACAGAGAGAGACAGAGAGAGAGAGACAGAGAGAGGGGGGGGGAGATGGGGCTTGAACTCAGGTACTGGGCACTGTCCCTGACCTTCTTTTGTTCAAGACTAGCACTCTACCACTTGAGCCACAGCACCACTTCAGCCTTTTGGTTTATATGGTACTGGGGAACTGAACCCAGGGCTTCGTGCATTTTAGGCAATCACCCTACCACTAAGCCACATTCCCAGTCCAGCAAACCTATTGCTAAGCACCTAAATCAGATTGAGGGAGCAATAATCGTTCTTCATGAAGGGAATCACAAAATAATTTTCTATTCATTGCTAGAGTTTTTAAGTGGGTGCAACATTTTCCTATTTATATGCATTCTCTAAAGCATATTCTGTAGCTATAACCGAGATCAGGTGCTGGTGGAATACACCTGTAATCCTAGCTACTCAAGAATTTGAGGTCTGAGAATTCTGGTTCAAAGCCAGCCTGAGCATGACAATCTGTGAGTCTTATCTCCAATTGACAGCAGGAAGCTATCAGTGGAAGCGTAGCTCAAGTGTTAGAGTGGTAACTATGAGAGCTGAAAAGCGGAGCTAGAGCACATGAGGCTTGAGTTCAAATCCCAGTATTGCACACACACCACACACACACACACACACACACACACACACACACACACACACACACACACATGCAAGCACAAGCTGGTGCAGAGTTGCCAGGATTGGGTGAGAGGAAGAAGTGTATGACTAAATACTGATATCATAAGGGTGTTTCTGGAAAACAAATCTTTTTGTTCAGATTTTTAGGACATTATCTATATGTGTATGTTTGCTGAAATTAGTAGGGCTGTACATAAAATGAGGTCAATTTACTAAATCCCCATCCATCTCATTAAATAATACCAAAATAGTTTATAATCTTGAAGCTGAGAAGAGGGTGGGAGAATGCAGTCATGATATTTAATGTACAGTGAAAAGAACTAGGAAAAATGAGGGGAGGAGTGGGGGGACATGGATAGAATGATGGAAAGGTGACATGGAGCAAGGTGCATTGAACTCAAAAACTGACCTGTTGGATTGAAGCCTCTCAGTGCAACTATTTAAAAATACTAAAAGCAATTAATTTAAAGAAATCCATATAATTTAACCTATTAAAAACAGTTATCATATTAAGCATCTTCTAATGCTACTCATTAAGAGTTTATAGTCTGTAGCCAATCCCTTATTGGATCACACCTGTAATCTTAGCTACTCAGGAAGCTGAGATCTGAGGATTGTGCTTCAAAGCTAGCCTGGGCAGGAAAGTCCGTGAGACTCTTCTATCTAATAAACTTCTCAGAAAAAGCCAGAAGTGGTGCTGTGGCTCACATGGTAGAGTGCTAGTCTTGAGCACAAAGATACTCAGAGACAACACCCAGACTCCAGGCTCAAGTCTCAGGACTGTGGAAAAAGATTATTCTTACAAAAATGACAGTACTTTTCAGAGATCCATATTTCTAATTCACGTTTCTAGAAGTAACAGATCAAAGTGGGAATGGGTAAGGGATTCAGGTAAATTGAATCGTTCTCAATTTTCTGTGTAATGTCAAGTTTAGCAGTCTACATGTATTTACCCTTCACGATAAGCGAATTCACTGAACACCAATGCAGGATAATAGCTCCATCAAAATAGAGTTGGTAGCAATGACTTCTTGTTATAGCTCAGGAAAAGAATGGAAAAGCCAATTCTGATGTAGCTGGAAACCATTTGCATTCCTTCTGCCTTTACCCTCCTGGTGATGAATGAAGGCAGAACTAAAAGTATCAACACAACAAATGAAGAAGCCTGGCAACCAACCGCTGATTTTCCTGCAAAGTTTTTCATGAAGTCTCAACTTCCTTAGGCATAACACTATGAATGTAAGAGCAGAAAGGGAAGACCATGCTTAAAACTTAAGAGTTAATAACACTCTTAAAATTAAGACTATCATAATAAACATGGATGACTTGTCCCTGGCTACCACCTAAGATTTTTAATTCCGGGAGCTTAGGAAATGCAGCCAAAGGATGTAGTCTTTTTCCAGCATCTATGACAGGATCATGTAGCTTATCCAAACACAGCGCAGTCCACACGATCCATGCATAGACTCATAAGTTGGCAAGGCTCCATTGTGTGAAATGTTGCAGCTTTGACATGACAGCCAAGAAAAACATGAAATTTAATGAGATGTATAAAAACAAGCTTGTATGAGCATGAGAACACTTTCTTTTTGGAGGGGGGGAGCCTTATTCCATAACTTGCTCAGGCCCAAAGCGTGTGTAACCTTTGGAAGTTGGTTCCAATGTGACAGTTTCAAGGGCAGAATTACTCTGTAAAGGTCCCTGAGCCTCCTCTCACCAGTCTCCACCCCAGACTCTCAGACATCAGGTTGTGGCAATGACATATTGAGTATGGGAGATTTAATGGCGTCTTTCTCTTTGAGGTTCAATAAAATCCTCCTAATTTAACCAAGATTAAAATGAATATCCTTATTAGTGATATGTGTGATTATTATTTTTAAAATTTTGTGTGTGCTTGCCAGTACACAGGCTTGAATTTAGGGTCTGGGTACTGTCCTTGGGTTTTTTTTTTTCCTCATGGCTAATGCTCTACCACTTGACTCACAGCTCCACTTCTGAAATTTGTCATGATTTATTGGAGTCAAGAATCTCACAGACTTCGCTGGCCTGTCTGAGCCCCTGGGATTACAGGGATTACAGGTGTGAGCCACTGGTACCCAGAACATGACTTATTTTATAAGAGGAAATATTATACATAGCTGTGCCAGCCCTACAAGAGCCTGCCTATGCAAAATTATATATATGCACTATACATGTGCACAAAAATTTATTTTTTTATTTTTCTTTTTTTATTGTATTTAATAAAAGGGTAACATGATATTTGCCAGATAGAAGGAGCATTAATTCACATACATTGATACCTTCCATATGTCTTGGTCCCATTACCCTTCCCCCCACCCCCTCTTGGTTTTCACCCCCTTCCCTGTCCAATTTCAAGTAACCAAATACAAATGTATCCAATATATCAGATAACAAAGTGAGATACTGTAATAATATGAGATAACAAAGGAACAGCAAAAGAGATGAGATAACATAGCACATTAAGGACAGCAATCATTCATTATATGGCTTTTGTTTCAATATCCTAGAGGTCCATTCAAATAGCTTCATACTATATGGCCTTATGTATCAAGTTTTTTGCTCTATTGCAAGTCTCAATGCACAAAAATTTATCCAAGCCTTGTTAATAGTGACTTTCCATAAAAACCTCCTGAAGATAATTTGCCCATTTGCAACTTGTCTGGTGAGGAAGAAAACTTGTATGAGTTTTCCTAATTCACATTAGCAAACTATCATATAAGCAGAGAGCCTAAATATGAAAAATAATCTAATTAAATGAGAAGGTGATAGATACAGTAAAAAAAAATCATGAAGATAAGAAAGGCAACCAAACCAGGTACTGGTGGCTCACACCTGTGATCCTAGCTACTCAAGAAGCTGAGAGCTGAGGACAAAGCCAGCCCATGCACAAAAGTCCATGATAATCTTATTTCTACTAAACTACCAGAAAACCAGAAGTGGCACTCTGGTTCAAGTGATAGAGCAGTAACCTTGAGCTAAAGAGCTCAGGGACAGTGCCCAGGCCCAGAATTCAAGCGCCACAACTGACAAAAAAAGGGGGGCGTCAACCAAAAGACAGGGCAAGTCCAGACCCTGAAGAGAAAGCTGTGAGCCAGGTCAATTAAAAGGAAGCGCAACTACATTATTTTTTTTGCCAGTCCTGGCTTGAACTCACGGCCTGAGCACTGTCCTTGGGCTTTCTCAAGGGTAGAGCTCTACCACTTGAGCCACAGCACCACTCCCAGCCTTTTCTATATATGGTACTGAGGAATCGAACTCGGGCCTTCGTGCATGGTAGGTCAGCACTCTATCACTAGGTCAAACTCCCAGCCCCAACTACATTATTATTAATGATACATATCAGGGCTGGGGTTTGGCCTAGAAGTAAGAGTGCTTGCCTAGCATGCACAAACACCTGGGTTCGATTCCTTGGTACCACATACATAGAAAAAGACTGAAGCGGTGCTGTGGCTCCAGTGGTAGAGCTCTAGCCTTGAGAAAGCCCAAGGACAGTGCTCAGGACCTGAGTTCAAGTCCAGGACTGGCACAAAAATACATAATACATATTGGGGCCAGGAGTTTGGCCTAGTGGTAGAGTGCTTGCCCGAGTTCAATTCCTCGGAACTACATACAAAAAAAAAGCCTGGAAGTGGTGCTGTGGCTCAGGTGGTAGAGCTCTAGCCTTTAGAAAAGTCCAAGGACAGTGCTCAGGCCTTGAGTTCAAGCCCCTCGACCGGCAAAAAAAAATACATATCATTTTCATGAAACACATCAGAAGTTATTTTAAAAACAAAATTAGAATGAGATTAGATCTGTACCCAAAAACAGAGAATATAAAATATATTCTTAAGTATGCACTTTTTATGGAAAGAAATTTAAAATGATTAAAAGAAAATATTCTTATTCTTATTCTTTTGTTTTGTTTTGTTTTTTGTTTTTTTTTTGCCAGTCCTGGGCTTGGGCTCAGGGCCTGAGCACTGTCCTTGGACTTTCTCAAGGCTAGAGCTCTACCACTTGAGCCTCAGCACCATTTCCAGCTTTTTGCTATGTATGTGGTACCGAGGAATCGAACCCGGGTCTTCGTGCATGCTAGGCAAGCACTTTAACCACTAGGCCAAACTCCCAGCTCTTATTCTTATTCTTATTGTTGTTGTATTTTATTGTCAGGGTGACATACAGAACAGTTACAGTTACATTCATCAGGTAGTGGGTACATTTCTTCTTGAACATAGATACCCCTTCCCATGTTTTTCTCTACTTTGCACCCCTCCCAATCATCTTATTTTGCCCCTTCCCTTCCCTATTTCAAATAAACAAATAAATGTATACACAATATACCAGGTACCAAAGTCAGATACAGTAACAACATGAGATTAACCAAAAGGGCAAAAAAGAGAAGAGAAATAACATTGTACATTAAGAATAACAATCACGCAAGATAAAGCTTGTTTCCATATCCTTAGAGTTCCTTTCATTTAGCCTCAAACTATACAAAATTATATACCTAGGTTTTGAGCTATTGTAATCCTCTGCTAAGAGAGTCCTAGGTATGTACTGATTATTATAAATAAGGGATACCATTGAGCCTATATTCTTTTGGGTCAGGCTTACTTCATGTAATATGATTTTTTCCAAGTGTTTCCATTTCCTTACAAATGGGGCAATGTAATTCTTTCTGATAGAATTCTATGGAATTCTATCAACATAGAATTCCACTGTGTATAAATACCACATCTTCTTGATCCAATCATCAACTGAGGGGCATCTGGTTTGGTTCAATATCTTTGCTATGGTAAATAGTGCTGCAATGAACATGGTTGTGCTAGTGGCTTTAGTACATCCTTGTTTATGGACAATGGGGTAAATGCCAAGGAGTGGGATTGCTGGGTCATAGGGGAGCTCTATGTTTAGTCTTTTGAGGGACCACCTTACTGAAACATGAAGCAACTTTTGAGTCACACGACATGAATGAACTTGATCAACTGGCAGTGTGATGGGTCGAAGAGCAATCTGCTCTCTGCTGCTATGAAGGTTCCATTGAAATATGGAGACGCTTTCCAGAGTGGTTTAACAAGTTTACACTCCCACCTGGCTGCTCTTCCCTTTCCTCAGCCTCAGAACCTTCGACTAACCAACAGTGAATGCGATGGCCCGTGTGCTTCCACTCATCAGTGATTAAAGCCACTGTTTCACTCCTTGTGGATCATGCCCATCTACTGTCTGCTACAAAAAACTGGTCAAACTAGAAAAGAAAAATGAAATGGAGAAGGAAAGGAAGAGTAAAGGAAGATGAGAAGGGAATTATATTAAATTCTAAAGAAGATATTCAAACTAGGGTTGTTTGTGGGGAGTCACAACACAACCCTGTAATCCCAACAGAAATAGGAGGGTTGTCTTTTGAGGCTGTTCTAGGACTACATAACAGGAGATATACACTGTCAGGACATATTGTTTCTGTGTGTTCTTACTAGATACTTCTATGGAAGTGCCTATGGATAGAAGTATTCTAGATATCTAGACATTACATATACGCAGAAGATGATGTAGATATAGATACACAGAGATATATAAACAGTTCATAAGTACATCTGAAGAACTGACAATTAAACAACCTCATTGCCCATGGTGGAGAAAAGAATCGAGTGACAAGGATAGGAAACATGAAGCAACTTTTGAGTCACATGACATGAATGAACTTGATGAAACTGGCAGTGTGATGGGTAGAAGAGCAATCTGCTCTCTGCTGGTGTGAAGGTTCCATTGAAATATGTTGACGCTGTCAAGACAAGTTTCCATAGAACTTAGGCAAGAGGAAACAGTTAGACTAGATGAACACAAACAACGCCCTCAAACTCTCAGTGAGTTCTAGAACCTTCAGGAGAGACAGACAAGGCATTGATCAGAAGCATTTTCCCCTCTTTTGTCCTAACTGTTCAGCCCTGGGAAGACGATAGAATTTCCCACAAGTATTTATTTTACAAATCTACAACTGACCTTCTGAAAGCACTAAAACATTTCATGAGGTCCTTATGCGACGTTATCACATTACAGCGAAGGACATCTGAAAACGGTTTGGAAAAAGTACAAGCCAATAAGATGTACCACAAACAAATGTGTTTTTATGCCTACCGTATACAAGAATAAAAGAAATTCAAAATATCTGAATCATATTTCATATTCACAGAAAACTGCCTGTGACATATAAACAAGAGCTACGGGTAGATGGCATCAAATAATCACCATAATCTCTAAATGTGGTCATTACACACTGATACCATATTTTTAGTTTATTACATGTGGCTGCATCTAGGTTGTTTTGTGTTAAAGTTATATGACATGTTTGCCAATATTCAAATTTGGCAAAACTTGAAGTGAATTTTTCCAAGATTGATTAAACCCATATGAATTTCAAGTATTATTTATGAGAATGGCTTGATTTAGAAAGATCCTGGTGAAGGATTTGTTCATAAGAGCATGTTAATGCCTAGAAAAAAAATGCAGTCAATTAAGCAAGTGCTTCCAATGATTTTTTTTCCATCAGAAGGAATGCTAATTCTGAACTTCTTCTAGGGATGTGAATTCTAATTCCTCCTGGGCCGATTCCATGTCAAATAGCTCTTTTCTGAGTACCCATGACATGCATGTGACTCTGTGTGTACCAATGAAATCGGGGCTGTGTTTTCCTTCTACAGAAATTTATTTTTTTCTTTTTAATTGAGAAAAGACTACTAAGGCCCTGGCCTAGGCTAGACATAACCCCATGTGAACTACACAGTTGATGCCTGCTGACGGGTCTTGCTTAAGAGTAAATAACCCAGATTTCAGGGAGAAATTTGGTGTTTGCTGCTCTAAGAAGCACCACACTGTTGATGTATCAAGTCTCACCAAAGAGAAACAGTGATGGAATCCTTGTAATTTCCATGACATGATACTTTCCTCTTTCTAAAGTACTGCAAAGTTCAACGTTATAAGCAAATACTATTTAAAATCCAAAGATGTGAAGCTATGCATAGCTTCTAGTGCTCAAAGCTTCTGAAAAAGAGACAAATTTAAATTCACTCCCAATGTTTATACAGGATAAAAAGTTTCTAACTGAAAATGTTTTGTGTTCGAACTAAGTGCAAAGACATATATTTTTATGCCTACCTTACATGAGAGCAAAAGAACTCCTAGATATATAAACAAAATACAAATGTTTTATGGCTTTCAAAAATAAAGAGATTTATCTTCCATGAACACTTTGTATTAAATTGAGGGTTCAACTTCCAATCATAAGTCATCTTAAAAATAAAAACTTGGAAGCTAATCCAACTATTTTGAACCAGAATGTGTTTTACCACCTCTCTCCCCACAGAGATTGTTTTCGAAGATGTCAGCGATGTTTTGGTCACTGTTGGAGCCCATAAAAACCCCAAGGCTGCCATTGTCATCAGTAATCGCTGTCAGCTGTGCACTCCAGGACAACTTCAAGTGACAACTCGGAGGAGACACTGTGTATCCTGGCCACTGTAGAAACTGTGAACAGAATGAGAACCAGAAGGATTAAGGGGTTTTGCCATGTAGGATACATATGGGATTTGAAATCTAGTGATCCTGGGGGTTATTATTATATTTATATTTAGATAGTACCCAATGTTTATTATCATTTATATTTATATAAACCTACTCACCATGTATAGTTCTATAACAACTCCTGCTCTGTGGCAGAGCAAACACTAAGTAGACAAATAAAGCTCCTCCCTATCTTCCAGCTACTCGGCATGGTGGGCCAATACCGTGAAAATTTACTTATCCATTTCTTATTCTACAGGATGCTTCAGTAGCTTGTTCATTCTCATGTGGCCTTAATATATATAAACTTTTACATCAGTCTCACTTGGCTGAGGTTGATTCCAGGAAATAAAATTGAGGGGTCACTGAGAAGGAAGGTGCGTGGGCCACAGTACTTCTCACCACTTCCCCTGTGTGTATTTCCTCACTGCCCCCCCCCTTTTCTCTCCTCACTCCCACCAGACAAAAAACTTCCTGACGATGCACAAAAGTGTGTCTTCTCTTTCCCCAGAATTCCATCAAGTGTCCCAGCCTTTGTCTTATATCTACCTGCTTATTTGTTAGAAAGCTTGCACTAATAGGAAGGAAAGCAAATTACTATCAGGATTAAAACAAGAAAATCAGTTTTATTGTATGTCAGTATATTTGACCTTCACAGAGCTCCTACCAAAAATTCTCTGTGTTTTCTCAATTTGCTCTATTGTCCTGTGTATAATTAGGTCCACCTACTGTTTGTATTGCTACTGATTCCACATCGTGTGTATAAGAGCATTTAAGCAAACGTGAAAGAGAGAAAAGCACTTGATAAATCTTAAGGCTTTTGTTATTGTTTTTATTATCTTCAAGTAGTTGTCCAAAGGATTTGCCATTCAATTTGTGAATACAATGCATCTTCATCTATGTATTTCACCCCTTTCAACATTTTTACCCACCCTCTCACCCCATCCCTTTCTCTCACTTTTCTTAATTTGTAGGTTATGTATCGATTTTTTGCCACTTAATAAGGCAATTTATCTGTATAATGCATCTTGATCTGTATCATCCCTTCAACATTCTCATCCATGAGGATGCTTCTCTCACTCAGCACCTCCTTCCTTCCCACCTTTCCAGGGTTCTAGCCTGATTTACTGGTAAAACTGAGCTCTGTAGAGCAGGTATACCAACTTCCAGAAAAGAGAGAGCAGCAGGCATTTCAGTGACTGTCAAAAGAGCCCAGGGTTCTCCCTTCTCCTCCTGTGCCAGGCAAAGTGGCACTGCTCTACAGAACAAAAACATTCATACTGTGTTTTTACGCTGACTGATGAACTTCATTCTCACAAGTTCTTGGTTTGAACATGAAAAACAACAGGTAGGGTCAGTACCCTGAGGAGACAACCTAAGAAAACGGCACTGGGACAAGGCCCTGGAAGGCAGTGGAGGGAATCAAGGCTCATGGGACTACTGCCTATGCAGTGATCTTTCCACTCTGAGCCAGTGTGTGAATGAGGAGGAGCCAAAGTGGGATAAACGAGGGTGTTCACACTTATAGATTTGGTTAAATTAACTCTAAATCATCCGAAGAGGCTTATGCAGTAAGCAGTACGCCAAGCATTTGTTGAAGAGAAAAAGGAAAGGAAGAAAAGAAGAAAAACCAAGGGAGATAAGAAGGAAGGGAGAATCATACTAGGAGAAATCGTGGCAATTCAATTGCAGCCATGTCTGAATATTGTGGCACGAGTGCAGGACCCTCATACAGCTGTCACTGATTCCTAGGGTTCAAGTTTTCTCTTAGGCAAGGACATCTTGGGTCCTTATAAGGTACTCTCTGTCAGTGTCCTGCCCCAGCTGTGATCTTCCATGGTTGGAGATGAGATTCCTTCCCCATGGTGAGATATATATATTATATTATATATATAATCTTAAGATCTCAGCCTGCTGACTAGCTAGGATTGTAGACCTGAGTCACCAGCACCTGGCAGATTGTTCATTCTGAGTCTTGTTGAGAGGCCTATATCCAAACTAGTCCATACATAGTCTATGCTATTCTCTTTAAGGCATTGTCTGAACCTTAACTGAAGTGCAGTGTTGCAATGGTTCTCAGTGTGTGGCCCCTGGAAGAACAAAATAAATGTTGCCTGTTAACTAATTAGCAATGTGAACTACTGGGCTTGGTTGAGACTTACTAAATAATTCTAAACGTAAGCCCCAGAAGTATTTATTTCAATAAGCCTTAAGGTTGACGACCATAAATGCTAAAGTTTAAAAAAAACTATGCAAGCAGCAACAATGGATGCTTATTTTTAAAGAAACCAATTTGTCATCTATCATCTTTCAGATGAGAACCATACAGATCACTTTTATTAAATTCCCACCACAGAGAGATAACAAAATAAATTACTGTCTCCATTTGTGTTTTTTTAAAATAACATCTTGGGACAAGAACAAAATTGCGAGTTGTTTCCCTGGGAAGTGGGCATCTGGAAATGGAAGGAGGAAGGAGGGAACCCTGGTGTCATTGGGGTCACTGTTGATAGCAGCAGCTCAGCTTTGCTGGGAATCTCAGATGCATTCAGAAAAATCACATGGAATATTTCACGGAAGTCTAGGAGGATGAAACACTTGTCCACCAATTCTCATCTCCCAGTGTTTGAGACCCTGCCCTAGGACCACTAATGCCTTTGAGCTGTGGGCTATCTTCATATCACAAAATTACATTGAAATGTTTTCAAGTATTACAAAATTATATGGCTTAGTGCTAGGAGGAGAGATTGGTAGTTATTGGTTGGTTGGTTTCCTTCTTCCAACTCACAGTAATTAAATTTTTACTTGAATTACAATGGATGTACTTGATAAGAGTAACACTTTATGACCCATCAGTATTTTCTACATCTACCATGTTTTATAATTGACCACAGTTACTCGACATGTGTTATAAACCTTGGCATCCACATAGTGTTAGAATATAGCTTGCTTACATATGGATAGTTAATTGATTACTAAGTCTGCTAATTTAAGGGACTTTTCATCACACCACTAAAATTGCATTTGTTTACAAGCATAGAGTTGTAATTTCACACAGAACTTTATATAGAAAACAATTTTATATAGAAAACTAACATATATTTGGGCTAATTCTCTTATAAGTGTAATTTACATTAGAAGATTCATAGATTTGATCTTTTGTTTTCTACCCTCAAAGAAGAGGTTTATCGGATATTGTTTTTAAGATTTTTCCTTATGACAGAAAGATTGTCAGTTAGTGTCATATTATGTAATTATCTAGTTAGTAAACTCAATTCTCCTTCCTCCTTATCTCAGAAGTCTGCACACCAGACATCAGAGTCCATTTCTACTCCACAGGAAGAGAACCCCTAATTCTTGACCAGAGCAAAGATACCTTATCACTGCCTCTCTTGCAGCTATGACCATGTGACTAAACTTGTCCAGTGAGATATGAGCTGAAAAACTAAGTAAAAGTTCTGGCTAGCTCTTTTAACAAACCAACCTGCCATTTGCCTGTGTTTCTCCATTCCCCACTCCTTCCAGATGACTGATGCAGATGGGATGACTTTGCAGCCTGTGGTCTGTAATTCAGACGATTTCTAGCAGAGGTCACCAAACTATAGTTCATGGGATAAATTCAGCCAGCTGACTTTTTTACGCAGCTGGCAGGCAAATAGTGAATTTTTTACATTTTTGTAGATGCTGGAAAAAAATAAAAACAATAATAATTTCCTGGCACATGAAAATCATACAGAATTCACATGTCAGTGTCTATAAAAACACTGGAACATAGCCACATACATTCATTTACTTGACTGTTTAGGGCTGTTTTGTGCTATATTGGCAAAGTTTGAATATTTGCAACCAAGACCACATGGCCCACAAAACCTAAAATATTTGTCATCTGGGTCTTCCAGAAAAGCTTTGACTCCTTAATCTTAGCAATGAAGCCATGCTCAGCAGAGCAATACGACAGAAAATACAAGGATTCTGTATTTCTCAGGATTTACAAAGCAGAGCAGCCAGATTACCTCTGGACCTTCATGTTAAATTAACAGAAACTCCTCTTTAAGCCACTATTCTACAGCCTAATGTTCATCCCGTTTCTCATTCCTCACCGTATCCTGCCCTGCATCCTTAGTGCCCATTGCAGAGAAGGAGTGGAGTTCCCTGTGCCGTCAGTCCATTGGATGAAAGCTATCAACACACAAGCAGAAACTTGAACTGTGACTATGCAACTGACTTTGTTATGTTCTCCTGAACGTCACCTGGTGTCCCGCTAGTCTTTGAAGAATTCCAGATGACTGGAAGCTCACTTTTCCCACTTGCAATGAATGCAGAATGACAGGTGGTGACACCCAGATCTTACACTCCAGCTCAGACTAACCCCGCAGATGAGCATGGATGATACTCCACACTTGGTTGCTCTATGCCTCTCCATTGGGGGACTAGTTTTGTCTCTCGCAAAAAAAAAAATTTACTGATGGGTATAGTCACTGTGTGTCTGTACCAGACGGAAACCAAATCTACTGTGTAGGACAATTGTACAAATAGAAAGCAAATGCCGACCTTTCTGAGAGTAATATTACAATGAAATCTATTAGATCTTGGTGGAAATCAATGCCCAGCTGTGTTCCATAGCACTTACACACTAATTGCATTCTGCTTAACCTCTTGAATTTCAATTTCTGGACCTCAGATGTCATTATTATTCTACCCACATCATACTGCTCATTCACAATTTAAAATAAAAGTATACAGGCAGAGCACTTAATAGGTAATACAGTCATAAAGTAACCCTATTGAGATTTGGTTTACTCTGTCAGCCACTTTGCTCAAAGCAATCCTGGGAGAAGCATTCTGTTTTCATCTCAGAGCATATGACACTTGAGGAAACAAAAGGTTGCCGGATTTAAGCAAGTTTCTCAAAGATACACATTTGGAAAATGGCAGAGCTAGCCCTAAACCCCTGGAAGTCTTTGTCTATGCTCTATAACCACAAACCTAGCATGTAACAATGTGGCATCTCTAAACTATTTCTATTAGTATAGTCCTCTTAGTAAATTAATATTTACTTTAGAAGAAAAATTCATTCTATACCTGGAAAATACATTCTCAGATAAATACATTTACTAAAAATTTACTTTGAAATAAAGAAATTACCTTTTTTTCTTTTTTTAGTGTGTGTGTGTGTGTGTGCGCGCGCGTGCACCCGCATGTGCATGTGCACTGGTCCTGAGGCTTGAACTTAGTGCCTGAGTACTGTCTCTCAGATTTTTGCTCAAAGCTAATCCTCTACCATTTGATACACAGCTCCACTTGTTTTTTTTTTCTTTTTTGGTGGGGGGGAAGGTTTAATTGGAGAGCAGAGTCTCCTGAACTTTCCTGCCCTGGCTGGCTTTGGACTAAGATCCTCAGATCTCAGTCTCCTGAGTGGATCATGAAGCACCAGCTTAATGATCACTTTTTAAAAGTGAGTCACTGCAGTACACAAGTGGCTCAAGCCCACTGCCCAGCAGACTGGTGATATCCAAGAGGAGTGTGAAGAGTGAGGGGAGGCAAACCAGCTTCCACCCCAATGTCAAACAAAGGCAGAGCTTGGTGTACTGGAGGAAAGATCTGCCATGCCCGCTAAGCCCAATGGCTCAAATCAACCAAATGTGTGGGGAGAGCAGAAGCGCACTGAGCAGCCAACATTGAAAAGAATTCCAAGTCCGTTTTCTTTTCATTTTTTTCTATTCATTTATTTATTTTTGCGCTGATACAAGGGATTGAACTCAGGATTTCACACCAACTATTGCTTGGCTTATTTCACTTTGGGCTAATATTCAATCAGTTGAGCTACATCTCCATCTCAAGCTTTTTAGCTAATTCATTAGATGGACTTTTCTGCCCAGGCTAGCATTGAACCTCCTCATCAGATCTCAGTCTCCTTAGAATTGTTATAAGCCACTCATTTTTCATAACATTCATACACACACACACACACACACACACACACACTATACTGAACCACCAGTTTTCTGAGTCTCATTGGGAATGAAAAGTTGAAAAATTAGACTGTTTCAGAATTATGGCCAAGCCAGCCACTGACTCATGCCTAAAATCCTAGCTACTCAGGAACTGAGATCTGAAGATCTCATAGACAAAAGCCCTGGTGCAGCAAGGTCCATGGGCCTCTTATTTCCAAATAACTAGAAAAAATAAGCAAAAACAAAAAAACTGAACTGGCAGTAGGAGTGTGGCTTCAGCGGTACATTGCCAAAAAAGCCAAGCAAGAGTGCAAGGCCCTGTGTTCAACCTCATAATAGGCACATACACAAGTGTGTGCATGCACACACACACACAAGAATTATGTACAAAAGAGTTACTTGGGAACCTTTAAGAACCTTTAGACTAAATTCTACTATTTGGCCCTGAGAAATGATATTATCTTCACTGTAAGAGAAAAAGATTGAAGTCACAAATTTCTCTTCTGTCTTCATTCCGTTATCCTTAATTAACCCACTAAAACTAGCCAAAACGTCTGCTTTGTATTTCAAGCTGCATTTTTTTTGTAGATTCTATACTCCCATGAACACAAAGGTACCCTGCTTGAAAATGTTCATCTCCAAAGCACTGCTAGTTACTAAGCTACCAACTCTATTTCCATGGTTTTGAAAAAATACTTCAGACAGAGATTTGGACCGAACACCTCCAAAATCTGGGATCAATCAAGAAATGACTCCTTAAAAATCTTGTTAGCTCCAATAAGTGTTTCCATCTTTAAAAAAAGAAAAGAAAAAGTTTTACTTTAGAACAATTCCAAATCCTCCGAATTAATTTTCCATTTTCCTTTTCATGATTCCAGTACTTCTTTCTCATATATGCCTCTGTTTTTTTTCCAGACTGCAGATGGTTTAAAATTTTAATGAGCAAATTCAAGTTCTTAAATTAATTCCTAAGAATAGGATTATACAAATGTATTCTGGCCAATAAATTATCACTTTAAATTAAATCACCAAGTAACCAGAGTTCACTTTCTTATTAAAAAAATCAGTAAAATACACCCGAGACTGTCTAAACAATACTTCTTCTTCCTCTTTTTTTCTTTTTATGCACTGTTGCCGGTCTCCCTAATCTGTATAAATGTATACAAGGTTTTGCCAAAGAATACAGTCTTGATCAGCTATCCAAATCTTATCAAAGCCCAACTGAAGGGAAGTAATATTTATGGCATATGGTTTGAAGTATTATGCAAATTGCAGCCTTCTGCATAGTGTTCTAGAGTTCTCTCTACCTCTGGGCTTTCAGAACGAGATCAGATTGGCAAACACCAGTCTTTCACTCCCACCTAAGCCAAGAGAATTTTCTTTTACTTGGGGGTTCTCCCAAATATTTCATTTGCAAATAAATGGATGATTCTGATGTTTAAAATGTAGGGAATTTTTAAAAAAAAAAAAACAACAATGATGTGATCATTCTCTACCTTCTATTTGACTTAGTCCCGAGCAGCAGCAGAAATCTTTGTGATTATATCATATCATACTGATTCTATGGAGTAATGACCTTGATTGCACTGTGAAGAAACGCAGGAGGGAAATGCAGGGTGAGACTCCCCATGTCATTTGTCAATAATTATTATCTCTGCTACGGAATGTGCAATGTTCCCAGAGTTAAAGAATCTAGAAAGCCCTGTGTATTGATCTTGGAGGAAATCTATCTAATCATATTTTCCTTTCTGCTTCTACATCCTAGAAACTTGGAACTAAGTACATGTGCAAGAAATAACCATCAAAAACAACTTTATGACTTGAGATGCCAGTTTTGTTTTTCTCTTAGACTAGACTAGTCTATACTACATTGTTTGGCTGTTTCACTCTTTTATTATATGCCCTATTATATGAGATATCCATTTGATTATGTGTAATAGAGATCTAAACACCTAAAGTGCGTGCGTGTGTGTGTGTGTGTGTGTGTGTGTGTGTGTGTGTGTGTGTGTGTGTGTGTTTATAGTGCTGGTCCTGAGACTTGAACTCAGGCCTACCACTGTCCCTGAGCTTTTTCACTCAAGTTTGATGGTCTACCAGTAAAGAAACAGCTCTACTTTAGGTTTTTGGTGGTAAGTTGGAGAGAAGAGTTTCAAGGGCTCTCCTGATAGACAGAGCTCTAAATTCCTAAAGAGCAAGGGTTTTTGTTCATGTGAAAGGGCCCTGCCTCCTTCTTGAGGTTGTTTCTTAACTCATTCTTCCCGTCTTGCTGTTCCTACTAATCAGGAGTCTGGTTCTCACTTATGCCGGAGACAGAGCATCTCTCATGTCCACACACCTGCAGCAAGATGAAAGGAGGGCTGCAAGCCAGCGCCTTCCTCCTCCTTAATGACTGCACCTGGGAAATCTGCACATCTACTACACATACAGATACATACAAATGTATTACACGTATGTGTACACATATAGACACACACACACAAACATGCATAACTGGGGACAGGGCCTTCCTCTGGAAGTTCCTTCCATAGGAGAAGGAGACAGAATAAGAGGAAGAGAAACATCCATTTCCTCCATATCGCAGTCTCCACCATCAGTTCTTAAATATTATTGGGTGCCTGACTCAAACATAAATTCCCAGGTAAGAAATGCTGGCTGTGTAAACTTCAATTGCAAATAAGGAGGCCAGCACCCCAAACATAGAACAATCATTCCACGTGAGCTGGACCTCAGGTAAACTTGGGAAGGCGTACATTGCTTTTGCTTTGGATAAGATGTCAATGCCTAGCGTTGAACTCGACGAAGACTTGACACAGCACATCTTTGCTGGATCCTGTTGGCCTGCCATTGGGCACCCTTCTGGTCAGAATACCCAGAATTGCACCTCTGGACCTAACTTCCCAATTCTTTATTTCCTTCAATAGGTATAAAGTTCTACTTTGTTCTGAAATACTGATAAGTTCTTATTTCCAACTACATACAGAAAGGATGAGAAATCAAAATAATATAAAGGGATTGTTTTAACAAGCACATAGCTGGGGCTCATACTGATTCTAGAAAGCTTTTTGTGAACCTTCTATCCTCTTTAACATTTCCTCTCCTACCAGAGATTAGCGCTATTGACTGAGATGTCTTCTGGCTACAATGAGCTTAAAGCCATGTCAATAAACAAACGTTTTAGAGAAGAAAAAGAAAGCCTCCCATTGTACATCTCTTTATTGGTCTGAGCATAAAAGATGTTGTAAACAAGCAAACTGCCCTGGGAAATAAGCCTGTATTACCGACATAGCTAGAAATGGCAGGGAGCAATTGATACCTGGGTATGGAGAAAGCAAGAGGCCCCCACACTATCGGCACTGAGGACACGTGATTTGCATCCCTGCTTCAGGTAACACTGAGGGTAATAAAACTTGCATGCCTTTGTGACATTTAAAGCCAAACCAAGCTCATTTCCCTTGTGAATTTGGCATGCAATAATAGACCTAAAATAATTAGGAATATTTACTATGACTATTTCTGCAAGGAAAAGGAATTTTGGTAATCGAAATTAGGAATTAAAAGTGTCACTTTCTAAGATAATAGAATCATGTATCCAAACATAGTTTCCATCAACATAAAAATTGGCAGAATTAAGAAAAATTCCCTAAGTGGCTGAATGTTAGAGGAGAGAGAAAACCAAATCATTTCTTCATACATTGGTGCTTGCCCAGTAGAAAATAATTTTGAAATTTACTCAAAATGTAAAGAAAATGCAAAATGATTATGCAAAATATATGGGAGAAACATGAATTTTAAGGGAACTACAAAACCAAAACTCTAATATTTTAATGATGGATTTAGAAAGATTTGAGTGACTACTGAGTGAAATTATATTCAATATTTGAATTATCCAAATTATAAATTTGTTTATTTTCCACATATTGACTTATACTATTATCTAGTATAATGCTTGTAAAATCATAAACGTAATTTTTACAATACACTGAGTTAGTTGTAACTTAAGAAAAATAATGGGCAAGGTAAAGAAGAAATTCAGCTGTAGAAATAAGCACGTCCTAATAACTTAGACTGCTAATGTTAAAAGCTGAAGCCATATTATAAAGAGGAAGAAAATGTGGGTAAATAGTTTTGGAAAGAAAACAACAAGGTTTCAGGAATAAAATACAAATAAAAGATTGATTAACTTAGTATATTATAAACCATAAAATTAAAAATTATTTTAAAATTACTAAGGCTCTCTGCTTCTAAAAGGGCAATAAAGTTTTGGAAGGAATTTGAAGCACTGGGGAGAGAGATTCGAAAATTATTCACCTAGTGCAAGAAGTCTGGAATGGTGTGGTCACAGTTGTTGAGAAAGATAGAACATGTCCAAATGCCAGCATCTATGCAACCAAGTCCACAAGGGAAAGCAAGGACCCACAGCAGGTGGGCCTCTGCTGGCCCAAGGTACCCAGAGGACAATTTGCCCCACTAGCCATTCCCAGAGACCTTGTCTACCTCCAGGAGGCACCAACCTAGAGAATTCTGACCTGCTCACTGGGAAGCATCAAAATTCAGTTGCTGGATGTGGAAAGGAATAAAACCATACTAGAAAGCTTGGAGTTAATAGATCATATGCAACCAATTCTAAGGCTGTGGGAGATAATGTCTGTTGCACTATGGCTATTTTGTGGCTTCTTCCGTATTAGCTTAAGTAGATGCAGACAGAGAATTTCTGTGAGCTCTGTCTTCTACACAGCTCCACTTTTCCTGTTTTAGAAGAATATGCCACTGCTTTACTATTGGTCATTTTCACTGTTTCCTAATCTACTTCCTTTCTGTAGCTTGTGCTATTGTTACTCTTGGGGTTCTCCAGGAAGCATGCATACCCCAGGTACCAGGAGAACCATCTCCTAAAGCAGCGCCATAAATGTTAGATGTTCTCTTTGTTCTTTTTAAAACTCAACAAATATACAATGAAAAACAACTCATTTCTTCATATGCAATTGGAAGATAATGCAGTGCACTTTTTATAGAGCTACTGGGAGGATTAATTATGGTGCAACAGTACCAAGAAAACATAAATTATAAGTAAAGATGAACTGAAGTGATTTGTATGGAAATCATTTCTTCCAATGACCTGAGAGCTAAACAGGTTTTCCTCCAAGGGCAGGTGTAGACTTACAGCTCTGTAAGTCTGCACATTGCTGTACAGAACAGTTAAAGTTGGTCTTTCTTTGTTCTTCACAGTGGTGGTGATGAATCCTCAAGTCTTCACATATGCTAGGCAAAAGCTCCTCTGCCGAAATATACCCCTGCCCAGAGATTACTCCGTGTTAAACAAACTGGTCATTATAGAATATTAACACAAAGATTTCTGGGCCACAAAGAAGTGAAATAAAGTACCCAATGGCACACAGTATTGAATAAGCCAGCTCTAAGAACAAATCACAGCACTGATGTATTTAATCAGCTACGGAGGTAGAAACACAAGGAACTAGTTGAATCCAAGGTAGCTATATCATACCCTCAATATTAATCCTGGCAGCTAGAAAAGGTCACACCTACACCCTGGAAAACTCGGGAGTAGGTTTGACTCATCACCTACCAACTTCCACAAAGAACACCAGCAGGCATAAAGCTGATTTTCTTAATGTAGTGTGTGTGTGTGTGTGTGTGTGTGTGTGTGTGTCTGTGTGTGTCTGTGTGTGTGTCTGTATGTGTGTGTCTGTGTGTGTCTGTGTGTGTGTGTGTTGGTTCTAGGGCTTGAATTCAGGACCTGAGCACTGTTCTTGAGCTTTTGTGTTTAAGGCTAGTGCTCTACCATTTGAGCCACAGCTCCACTTCTGATCTTTAATTGGTTCATTAGAGATAAGAGTCTTATGAACTTTCTTGCTTAGGCTAGCTTTGAACTATAATCTTCAGAAGTCAGCCTCCTGAACAGCAAGGATTACAAGTGTGAGCCACAGGCACCAAGATAAGGTTGATGTACTGAAAACTGAGAATGCAAGGAATTAAGTTATAACAAATCCCAAGAATGGAAAAAACACATTAATGTCTTAAACAGATTTAACATGAAACTTTGTGTAATTGGAGGGCAAGATTTACAAGTGTATAAATATCCCCAAAACTGAGTAAAATTATAGGAAAATGTAAAATGTTATATCAACTAAGGAAGCAGTGTAATCCAAGCATCAAAACAAGATGATCAGGTTATCATGCAACTCTTGCAAAGACTAACTACTGGATACTAGTTGGAGTTATGTAATCAAACAAAATATTCTCACTGCAAATATCCAAAAATTATATGTAGTAATAAAATTTATTACTGACTTTTACATTGAGTTTCAAAATTTATGTTATTGAAGCTAGTATGGTGATTGCTTTAATTAATAATTAAATATGACCTTAATTTCACTTGTGTAATTTTATAATGCATGTAATTTTATCATACATGCTGTACATGCTAGTGATATAATTCATAAACAACAGTTTCAGGGGGCTTTACAAACTCTAGAAATGACTGGAGAAATAAGTATAGTCTTTGATTCTTACAGCTGTTAAGTTTTTCTCTTACCACACCCTTGAATCATGCCATATGCTTGTTTGAAAAAAGTCTGTTAATAGCTCCCTATGGCCTAATGAACAAAATGCAAGCTCCTTAACAAAATGTATGAGTGACTGGGTCAAACGTTTTCAGCTTAGAGTCCGTGGGCCCGTCCTGTTCCCCTCAGACACGATTAATTCCCTTATTTCCAGAAAGCCTGACCTGTAACTCCAGATGAAGACTCAGTGCTCTCTGTCAGGGCTATTAGCAATTTCTTTCCAATACTGGGAAGAGTCAGGAGACATATATCATGACACCCTTGTCACTTTATCCATCCGAGTTTCAATACTTCATGTCCAAAGTGGAAATAATGGCAGCCTGATAATAGTGGTACACATACATTGTCCAGTTAGGCTATCTGTCTCCAGTAGGCGCTCAGTAAATAGTAGTTCAATCAGTATACCAATGGCTAATCTAGTCTAATATGGGTTTATATGTGGGTTTAAACATAAATTAAGTCATATCCTCATTTGCACAGCTGTCTCAGGGATTTTGGCTTTCTGTGTAATAAACTGTATCCATTAATAGATATTCTCTTTGTGGGGTATGAAAATGACTAATTTTCAATACTATAAATGCAATAGAGCCTAACATACCCATAAACATATTTAACCTCTTTTAATTATTTTCAAAACATTAAAATTCTATTGCCATATAACATCTTATGCATTTAACTTTCCCTTATATCATTTATTTTATTCTACTTTAGGATTAACAGAAGCTGTCTCTATCTGGCTTACAAAATCATTCACCACTTCTTGGCACTGATATAAATAGGAGAGTTTGTGTGGCAAATGCCTCTAGTTATGTCCACCAGGAGTTGAGCCTCTTTCTAAAGCTCTTCAACTTCTGACAGAGTTCACTGGGTTAAGTGTATCTTAGCACTGTCCTAGGGTATTTAATTAGCCAAGCAATTAGGTAAGTGCAATTACTTTGTTTTAAGCTGTGTGATTGCCTAGTCTAGCTGATGGAATAAGTTTTAGATAGTTGATTCCACTCTTCTACGAGTTCCAGCAGCTTCTACCTGTGAACCAGGTTGCAATTAAGAGTAGAGTCTGACTTCAGTAGGCATTGCCTTTCTTTTTAACTACATGACTCTTCTTGAATTCACACATATGGAGAAAAACGAGAATATGGCCAAGGATCCTATGAGTAACTAAAAGATATAAAACTTCAAACTCGTGGCTGAACTCGTGCTGATAACTAAAACAATATTTAAGACATATTTGGAGTGTAGCACAGTTACAGAATGCATGGGACCCAGATATGATTCTACAATACTACCAAAAAGGAAAATACAATATTACAGGAAGGCACTTATACATGTTTGTTGTAATTCATATTTCTGAACAAAATTATGAAATGATGCTGTAACTATCCTGTAATGATCTGTTCCTCCAGATATAGTGCACCGATCCATTCTCACTAAGTTTCACAGACATTCCTCTGTGGCTGGGTTCAGTATAATTCAAAGGCAATAATTGGGTTCCGAGAGACTACAAAATGACTTTAATCCACAAGGTCTTAATTCCAACCAGGAATTGCTAAAATGCTCTGGCTGAAAACATTCTCAGTGAAGTGACTTACTTCGAACTTCTTGAGTTTGAAAAATGCTGCAGGGCCCGGGGATCCTGAGGCGACCCTGGACGCCAGGCCCAGGCTTCAGTCCTGAGGGCATGTGCTCTTGGGCGCCCAGAGCGGGAAGAGAGGAGTTCCCGAAACTTACCAGCTTTGAAAACAGAGAAACCGCAAGGTGGAGAAAGAAAATTCTTCAGTGCGAACCCTCAGCTGTCTTTCAGGAGGTGAGAGAAGTCTACCTCCTCCATGTCCAAATCTCTCTGACTCATCTCAGCCAGCCCCCTCCTCCAGGGACCTGTGGGACTGCGTGGATCCAATTGCAAAATCCTGCATCAGCTCCACCTCAAGATCCTTCCTCACTCCACCAGTTCCCTTTCGCAAGGTCAGGTGTCACCCTCAGAAACTTGAAGTGTGTTAATTCATGGGTCACTCTGCCTTGAATATATCCTCCGATTAAGGTAAATAGATTAAGGTACAAAATAAGCATTGAAAAATAACGCACAATACCAATCTGGAGGGGAAAACATTTGAACAAGTTTTGAATGGACTTACAATTCTTTTAATTTGTTATTTTAAGCCATTGATAAGGGGAAACCAAGTTTGTGATAACCAAGTTTGGTGGGGAAAAAAGAAAAGATTTATTATGACAACCTTCAACTTTCTTCAGCAAAAAAAAATCCATCCTTTGATCAATGATCAATTTAATAAGACTTCAGTTCTTTCATGAAATATACAATCAATCTGTATGAAATTCATTTTCAAACTTTCTAGTCACTTTTTGTGACTTGTTTTACGTATCAGGGTAAGTTAGTGCTCTATCATTTGAGCAATCTCTCAACTTCTGGCTTTTGGATGGTCAAATGGAAATAAGAGTCTCATGGATTTATCCATTGAGATGACTTCAAACTTTAATCCTCAGATCTCAGCCTCTTGAATAGCTAGGATTAGAAACACGAGCCACCAGCACACAGTGAGGCTCTTTACATTTCATTAATGCAAATACGCATTCTGCTTTTTGAAAATGTAGACAAAGGAAAAACCTGAGTAATAAAAGGAAAGAGCTTAGTTGTCTTATCACCTTTATGCTCAGGTGTCCTGAGATGAATTGGCAACTACTAAAGAAGAGAAGAAATACATTCTGATTTATAGTTAAGAAAATAAAGGAGAGGCTTAGAGCTAGTCCAGTGAATGGGAAGGGTAGTGTGGGGGGGCGGGGGCTCTGCCAGGAAGGGGTTGTAGTATACTAGGTGATGATCCAGAATTATAGAGAAATGTGTAAACCCTCCAGAAGTAAGTCTAATGTCTCATATGCACACAAGCTTGCTTTACAGAATCCTAATGAAAAATGACCAGAAGTCACACATGTGATTTTTCTTTCTTTTTAACTGTTAAAAAATTACAACAGATTCTCCTTTATACTGTTTTATTTCCCCATTACTAAATTCTAGGTCTTGGGATAGAAACATCAGCTTTAAAGGTTGCTCTATTTCTGGTGCAGATCATTAATGTTCTGTGCAATGTGCCACAGTAAGAATAAATGAGAGGTTCAGATTTTAATTCTTACAGATAAATTAATGAGGAAGCTAGAAAAGGGTGGTTGCCTAGTAACCAGATTTATGAATGGACAAGGCCAAAACACCATTGTGAAATTCGTATTTTGGTTATAATTCTTCCTGCTAATTTCCCTCTTAAATTTTACTAAGACATTTTCCATGCTTTGTAAAACTATTAAACTTATTCATGGACCATTGCCATGTTTCTATTCATGATAATTTTGTATTCTACTCCACAGTTGGAGATAAGCAAAGCATATTTGCATTCTCAATTTTAAAATGGCCCCCACACCCCAAGTGGAGCATTCCACTGTGGGTCTGACCAAGAATGTGGCCTTGGGTCCCCAAGAGACCTTAACCTATTTTTTATTTTTGCTCCCTTGTTAAACTCTATATAAGCCTAACCTCGAATCCAGTCCCAGGGACAATCTCCAATCCCACAGGAAAGTCTATAGCCCTCACTGTTCCTCAGTAAACAGTCCCCGCCTGTTCACCATCAAGTCCAGTCTGTTCCTTTTCCATTCTCCTCCGTTTTTCTAACACTAATAGAAGGCAAAAATAATCGTGCTATTCAGAATGTTAGTGTGCAGGGAACTTGGAATGTGTACGGTAGGGAATCATTTATCAGATTTGATTAATTAATTAATTAACTGATATTTTTGTGTCAGTTCTGGGGCTTGAACACAAAGCCTCCCTCTCTCCCTTGGCTTCTTTGTTTAAAACTGGCACTCTTATTACTTGAGTCATGCTGCCACTTCTGAGGGCTATAGGTTAGAATGACCTGCCTGCAGACAAGCTCGTGAGCATGCATCTGCTGCTTTACTTGATCCCTGGGAATAAGGTAGGATTCAATCCTTCAACTATATCTAATAAGAATTTTAATACTTCTCATTAATAGTAATCATACATATACACACACAAACTAATACAGTTAGTCTTTGAGAGCATTTTATCCTATTACTTGTTTGTCTCCTTTAAAGGTTTTTTCCATATATTTTTATAATAATTAATAGGAGGGTTACATTATATTCACCAGATAAAAGGTGCATTACTTCACAAACATTGATGCCCTTTCTCATGTCTTGGTCTCCATTTCCCTCCCCTCAACCTCACCCCACATCTTAAATAAATAAGAAAATCCTAACAATTATTTAGTCCTGATACTACTCTGGTCTGCTTTCATATTAACACATTATTCATAGAGTAAAGTATTATAGTACATGAAAAACTAAACATTGAGTAGAATTTAGTGTCACATAATTTAAGCTGAAAATTTTAGTAAACTGAAGTTCTCTTTACAGAAGACCTTGATTCATGGGGCAAAAATTTCTGCCTCCCATCAGGACAAAGGCGTTATTGATGAATTCCTTTCATCTATAGAAAGACTGTAGACACTAGACTTAATACTTTTTCTTTCAACGAGTAAAGGAGACTTCCCACCAACCATGACCAGTAGACACCATGACATTGCCCTTCAATAAATGAGCAACTAATGAGCAGTTTAACAAAATGAATACCAGGAAGCTGAACCTCAACTAGTGAAGGGTAGCGGGGGAGGAGGTGGAGGGAAGGTAAAAGATGAACAGAGAGAGGAAGAGCGGACCAGTACAGCCAATATAAGCCACGTATACATGTGCTCATGGAACCGGGTCTCTGGAGTGGCCAGGTGTGACTGGAAGGGGTGGGTGGGGAGAATGGCAGGGTAGCATTGATCAAGACACATTGAACTCATAATCTGACTTGCTGAACTGAAACCCTGTGCATAACTATTTAACATTCTAAAGAGTGAGCAAGAGTGGCATCCTGAGATGATTCATAACCTATTTTCAAGAGCTGCTCAATTAACACTTCATTGCTGTTTCTACTTTGTGTCACTTATTAGGTTTCATGACTTCCCTTTCCCATTGGTTTCTTACAGCCTTTGAGAGTACTTGCCCTCAAAGCCTGCTGAGAGAGGCGGGCTGGAAAAACCACAGGCATTTCCCACTACCAATCCACCCGGGGTGCGATGAATTTTACAGCTGAGATCTGAGCTGTGGGGCCTAATGGGTCTGCTGGCAAACAATTACACATGGCTCTATTCTTTCTCCTTTCCCTCCTGGCCCTGGCCAAAACGCACAATTCCAAAAAGAAAAAGTCTCATAGCACTATTCAATTCAAAACTAGTCTTCATAAATCTTTCTCATACCTTCATCTACTTTCATCAGTCATTTTTGATTGCCCCTTCAAAACCAGTTGACAAATTTCTTTCTCAGAACTGGCCCTGTTGAGCAATCTTCATCAACAATGAGATAAACACTACTGAATCAGTGAACCCCAGCCCCGTCCTCAAGTTCTTGTCATTATGGGCATAGACCTGTCTTTCTAGCACACTGTTCTTTGGGCAGGAAGAAGGAGCTGAGATTTATATGTGGTATTTATGAGTTGTATGTGAAAGTAACATACATGCCATTGTTTTGATGGGGACTCCCATAAAAAAAAACTAGTATATGCTTTGTATTTGGAAACAATCACAGACAACCATCCTGGCTGATGTGTATAAAGAGTGAAAACTTTAGGGAAATCACTTTCTCAGTACTGCTTAGTAGTGATGCAAGTGTTAGTTGTTAGCAAAGATTAGCATCACCCAGGCAGGCTGACAAGGTCTTTAAATGTCATCTGTCCATTCTTGGGGCTGTACAGATAGAGAGGATAACTGGGCACTGGCTGCTCATCCATCTTCCCCTCAGCTCAGCACCAAGTCTGCCTTCTCCTCACCATCAGAAACTTTTATTGTCCTGTCAAGTTCTCACTCTGAGAGTGGAGCTAAAAAGTCCAGCACCACCTCAGGCTGACATGTGTTTTGATTTATTTAAAAATCTATTTTAAATTCCTCCTTGCTAACTTCCCCTGCATCTAACCTTGACACCACAGTGGCCTTGGCTCACCACATTGCATGCCTTCTGTAGATACAGTGAGGACAAATGTTTATATTCAATATTCCATTGGATCCTTACAATGACTCAATTAGAATTTGTGTCATTGCCATTTAATAGAATGATCTCCTTTTGTGTGTGTATGTGTTTGTGCGTGTGTGTTTCTATGTGTGCATGTTTCTATGTGTGTGTGTGTTTCTGTGTGTGTGTGTGTTTCTGTATGTGTGTGCTTGGGCACTGTCCCTTTGGCTCTTTCACTTAAGGCTGGCCCTCTACCACTTGAGTCACAGCTCTACTTCAAGTTGTTTTTCCTGATTAATTGGAGATAAAAGTCTCATGGACTTTTCTGCCTGAGCTGGCTTGGAAACATGATTCTCAGATCCCATTCTCCTAAGTAGCTTGGATTACTGGCATGAGCTACCAGTGCCTGGCTGAACCATATCTTACGGAAGGCTAAATGTCTAAATTAGAGGCCCTCAGGTACTAAAGACTGGCCCAATTAAATCCAAAGACTTTTGTCTTATTTCACCTTTTACTTTTATTTTCTTTCCTTTTTTTCTTCAGTCATGGGGCTTGAACTCAGAGTCTAGACACTGCCCTTGAGCTCTTTTGCTCAAGGGAACATGCTACCACTTTCATCCATAGCTCTCCTTCAAGTTTTCTGGTGAGTAATTGTAGATAATTCCTGCTTAGGCTCCTTTCAAACCATGATCTTCAGATCTCAACCTCCTGAGTTTCTGTTTCATTTTAATATGACATTTTTGGTAGTGAGTTGTCCATTTGCTATTTGTTCATTTTATTCCAGTGCTCTCCTCTGAGTGCTCTCCTCAGGCTGGCTCCCCTCGACAGAAGAAGGTGATCCTCTCAGGGCCATTACACACAAGGCCATCATAACTGGAGTTCTCCCAATTTCAATTCAGTCTCATCAGCCACCAAATCCAGCCACAGAGTATGAATCTCCATTGGAAATATGAGTCATCGCATACCTTCTGTGGGGTAGTAGTGTTATACTATGTACTAATGCCCCTCACTGATAATTTTGAAAAGTGTGTTAAAAATGATTTGTTGATTGACCTCAGAGCTACATTTGGGTGGGTCTGTGGTGTCCACAAGGAAAGGGCCCCCAGAGAAGCCTGCGCAGAGTAGAACAGTTTCACTCTCCGAGAACTTAGGTCTCCTGTACTCAGTCTGGTTGTTTGGTACATCAAGGAAATTTCCTATAAAAAAAAAAAACAAGGAAACAGAGAAACTTGGAACTTAACAGGAACACATTTTTATAGAACCTTAGTGACTAAAAACCCAATATAAAAGGAAACGGTGGACTGGAAGTGTGGTCTAGGGGTAGAATATTCACCTAGCATGCATGAAGCCCTGAGTTCCATTCCTTGAGACCACATACACAGAAAAAGGCAGAAATGGTGCTATGGCATAAATGGAAGAGTGCTAGCCTTGTGGTAAAATGTCCAGGCACAGTGCCCAGGCCCTGAGTTCATGCTCCAGGACTGGCAAATAAATGCATAAATAAATAAAAGGATGTTGTACATGGTATTACAATGTGATTCCAAAATTAGAACAAACATTTATGGACCACAACTTATACAGACACATATTATCAGTACAAATCCTCAAGACATAAGGGTATCATCATAGGGACTTTTCAAGTTTCAGAAGAATTGAAAATCCAGTGGACTTAGAAATTATTAATGGTAAATCTCTAATTGAAACATGGGTTAAATGGATTACACTTTTATGACCCTTAAACTGAGTGCTTTCAGCAATCATGCTGAAGCTAGTTCCTCAAATATAAAGTTTCCTACACTCTGCAAGTAAAAATAAACAAGAGATTCGCTGTTTATTTATCCTTGGGGGCCTCAGTTCTTCTAGAAGGCATCCAACTCCCATTGTCTCCTCAGCTTTCTCCCCTTTCCCTCCAAGGTTGTTACATGAACAGAAAAGTTACATATTCTCTCAGTTCATTACCAGAGATTTGGTAAAAAAAAAAAGTATCTTCTTAGCACCTTGGGCCATTTAAAACAATTCCAAGTCAGGTGACAGTAGAAAGGTAGATATTTTTATGCCCTACAATAATCTTTTAGTTTATTATTCACAAATTGAATTGTAACCAAAAAACTTTTTTGGAGAAAGAGTAGAGCTAAATCAGACTTAGGCATTTTCTGAGAAGAAAGAAGGAAAAAAAGGAGGGAGGGAGGGAGGGAGGGAAGGAAGAAAGGGAGGGAGGAAGGGAGGGAGGAAGGAAGGAAGGAAGGAAGGAAGGAAGGAAGGAAGGAAGGAAGGAAGGAAGGAAAGAAAGGAAGAAAGTAAAAAGAGAGAAGGAAAGGAAGGAGGGAAGGAGGGAGGGAGGGAAGGAGAGAGAGGGGGGGAGAGAGAGAGAGAAAGAGAGAAAGAGAAAGAAAGAAAAAAAGAAAGAGAGAAAGAAAGAAAGAGGGAAGGAAAAAGAGAGAAGGAAAGAAAGGAGGGAAGGAAGGAGGGAGGGAAGGAAGGAGAGAGAGAGAGAAAGAAAGAAAGAAAGAAAGAAAGAAAGAAAGAAAGAAAGAAAGAAAGAAAGAAAGAAAGAAAGGAAAAGAAAGGAAGGAAAAGAAAGAAAGAAAGAAAGAAAGAAAGAAAGAAAGAAAGAAAGAAAGAAAGAAAGAAAGAAAGGCAAGCTTTAATATGAGTTTGGCTTTAGAAGTGTGTAATGATTTTTCCCACCAACCAAGATGATTTAAGCTAGACTACAAAAGTAACCAAGTGAAAGTCTATGGTCTGGAAGGGATGACATTACATGATTGATAACAAGGAAATTATGTGACAAGGTACTGGCAATCAAAATGATTTAGGAAGTTACAGAATCAATAAAGGAAGAACTCCTGCCTGAATAAATATCCTGCAACTATGAAGTAAGTGCTTGTGCTTGCAGAACCCAGTGACCCACCATGGATTTTAAAATTGGATAATACACTCTGACCTTGAAACAGAGTAATCTTTCAAATTCTGTTACTTTAGTGTGCAATCTTATATATGAAGTATCACAAGAAAAATCTGTATTTTGTTAAATTATAACTAAGCTGCAATACAAAGGTCATCTGTGCCTTTTCGCACAGATAAGGAAAATATTTATATAATGATTAGTGCATGTATATCAGGATGGATATAGCACATGATGCATTACTTATAACCAACTATAAATATACCCCAAACATAAGTGTCTCAGTTTTCTGGTTTTCCATGAAGAAAATAAGAAAGCTAATTATAGCCTATGTGGTTTCCTATGTGAGTTTTCTCTAAAAGGGAGGTAAAAAATAATTTTCCATCTATCATGATAATTACCAAGCACTTCTTCCTGGATCTAATGCACACAGTACCTAGGAAATATATTCCACTATGTGAGAAGACACATTTTAAAAGATGAACCTCCTCAATTACAAATAGGATTCCAGTAGACCCTGCATGAATTCCTGGGACACAGCAATGCCTACAACACAACGTCTAGCAGATGAAAAGATACCATGAAACAAACATTAGGTTATGAATGTGATCGATGCAATCCTAGCTGGATTTCAGGCAGGTAGAACAATCTTCTAGAATGCTGAGGTTTCTGATTTTCAGTAACTTTCTCCTTCATAAACCAAGACTGTAATTTAGGTAAAGCAATTCATGGCCCCTTTGAAAAACCAAATAAAAAGAAGATCAGTTAAAACTATAGTCTAAACATCAGAAGTCTGGCCAAGTTTATGTCTATAATCCTAACTCTTCAAAAGGCTCTGATCTGAAGACAAAGGTTCAAAGCCAGCCAGGCATATAAAGCCAAGAGATTCTTATCACCAGTTAACTCACCATGAAGTTACAAATGGTGGTATGACTCAACTGATAGAACACATTCCTAAATAGAAAAGTCAAGCCAGAACATCAGATCCTGAGTTCAAGCCCCAGCATCTGCACAAAATCAGAAAATAAATGAATGAATAATTAAATAAATAAATAAATACCAGAAATCTGCCATGGTACAAAAATTGTTCTATGATTGGATCCGTGGCAGAAAGTAAACTACTGCTAGAATAAGCTCTGATAATAGTGCCAGAGCATGGGTTAAATGCCAGTCTCCTCATTCACCCACCCTTTATGAACCGTCACCTTGGCAACTTTGGGTAAGTAGACTTGGCATTGCAAGTTAGCTCTAGGCAAATCTGTAAAGCTCATGAAGTTTAATGCAAACACTCTGAACTCCTCTTCCATTCTCATCTTTTACTTCTATTTTTCCATCACTCCCTGAAGAGCTTTAATGACTCTGTATACTCAGGAGGGGGAAAACAAATTCTCTTGGGGTTCTTGTGTAGGCAATAGAGTAAATTGCTTGTTTCTAAGCACTTAATAGGTTCTTATTCCCTGGGATGAGCTATGAACACTACTGACAATATATCCTAAAGGACTTTAACAGTCTGGTTTGAAAAGTAAAAGTAGACACCAAAATAATTACAGAGCAACAGTATACAATCAAACATTCATGTCCCATGCATAAAATGAGATTGCAAGGGTTAGCTGGTTTTTGAAAGAAGTGACCCCAGAAGGAAGCTGGGAGGCCTGCAGTGGATCTTGCAGTTTGGGGAGAGTATGCTGCAAGAAGGAAACATTTAGATGATCAGATTTAAATGTAATCCCCTCCACTGCTATGGAAAATCTTGTATCTGAGGTCTCAGTTCTTCAAATCAAAGCACAAGAACACTTTCAGACACTGCATGGCTAGTATATTTGCAGATAAAGACTGAGATGCTTGAAGTCATAGTGCTAAAGGTTATCTAAGTCAGCTGCTCATGCAAACAGGTCAGAGATAGCTCTGAAACCAGTGTCCATGTTGAGAATATTTCACTGAACCACACCGGAGGCGCTAAATCTGCTGGGCTCTAGATGTGGAGCTAATCCTATTTGTTCTATCATGCTTTACTGGAAGCGAGAGCCTTCCCTCTTAAAACAAGCCAACACACACACACACACGCACACACACACACACACACACACACACGCATGCATGCAATTTTTATTTGTTATGTTTTGTTAAGGAGCGCATTCTAAGTATCTGGACAGGGAAAAAACTTTCGAATAACATATTTTTACCTTAATATTATTAATGCCCTGTTATGTACTAGCCACATTTATATGACACTAGAACAATGAGTGGAAAATGAAAACCTTAGTCGAAAGTATGTTTTGGCATCATGTGAAGAAAAAAAGAGAATTCAAATCCAGTTGCTTTTCTGAATTTCAACCAATTCAGAGGTTTGGGTTTGTTTTTAAAGCTGAAATTGATCAAACAGGTATGTGCACGGAAAAAACTCTTTCCATGTGGAATTACTTTGCAAGACTTCATTGTGGGGAACCGGGTAGCAGGAATATTGCAACCAAGTAGGTCTGGGGAAAGTTCTGGAAGTCTGCCTTTCTGACAAGCTCCCGGGGTGGCTGTGGGTACTGCAGATTCATGGTCATTCTGGAAGTAACAAGGTGGGGCAGAGTCAGGCATGATTTTAAACCCTTCCGAGAGAGATTTTTGTGCTCCATTTCCTATGTAATGTGTAAATATAAAATTTGAGATAGAACCAGGCAGCAGTGCTAATGGAAATGTGCAACTGTTTCATGACAAATGGGAGCACTCTTCAGTTGTGCCTGTGGCACATCTTCAGGATGAATGCAGATCGCAGTGAAGTCTGTGAGCCTCGGTAACACAGGACTCTCAGCACAGTCTCCTAACGAAGGAGGCAAACAAAAAGACAGAAGACTTGCCTTGGACTGGGTCAAAGAGTTGGACTCCGTTTCTTTTCCTTTACTTTGTTCTTTTTTTGTATTGTGTGCCAGTACTGGGGGCTTATCCTTTGCACCTCACTGCTCTTGCTTAGCTCTTTTGCTCAAGGCTGGAGTTCTACCACATTTCAGTCACAGCTAAACTTCCAGCTATTTAATGGCTAATTTAGAAATAGAAGTCACATGGACTACTTTGTTTCTGCTGTCTTCAAATCACGATCCTCAAAACTCAGCTTCCTGAGGAGCTAGGATTACAGGCATGAGCCATGGCATCTAGAAATCAGTTATAATTAAATGCAAATTCTGGATGCAAACTGAAATGAAAGGGAGCCTAAGAAACAAAGTAACTAAAACCACCACTATTTTACTAAAGAATTGGAAGTAGATAAAGCAAATGATGTATATCAGGTAGCATTAAAAACAGGCAAATATCATCTGATAATCTACAAAAATTATGTTCTCAGCAACAACAACCAAAGATGTATTAAATCTCTAATCCTCCAACCTCTCTATGACCCAGACATACCACTCCTGAGCATGTACTCAGAACATCACAAACCAGGACACCATAATAACGCTTGTTGTTGCCCCACAACAGATAAGTGGATTAAAAAGGGAAACTGTGGAGTGAGACAGGAAAAAGGCAGAAAACTGTCCCAAGAAGACAGTGTAGAGAAGCCATAGCTGCTCCGAGCCGCCTCAGAGACAAAGCCTTCCTCGGGCACCTGAGCAGACAGCGCTTCTCAGCAACACAGACCTGCCGGCTCCACAAAGAGCCAGACAGAGCCTGTGCAAGCTCAGAGCCGTCACCCGGCCATGGTGTGGCAAATCAAGGAATAGCATCTCCCACCCAATATAAACAGGCAATGGAGCAGTCAATGGCAAAACTAGAGGAGAATCCTCTAAATGCTATACAAATGCAATTGATAAACATGATTAATGAAAAGTCTGAAAACATACAGAAAGAGATACATGAGGAAGCCATAAATGAGGTGATACGTGAATGTGAGGAAGCCATAATAAAGGATTTACAAAGAAAAATGGATGAATTCATAGAATCCACAAACAAAAAGTGACCAAACTCCAACAAATGTCCAATGAAAGTAAAGCTGCTGAGCTAACCACACAAATGGAAATCAAGGAGTTAAAGAAGCTCATACACGATCTAAAACAAGACATGCAAGGCATCAAAAATGAGCAATTGGAAGGAAGGGGGATGAAGAATAAAGAAGAAACTATTGAGAGAAGGTTAGACAATGCAGAACAAAGGATCTTAGAATAGAAGCTAACCTACTTGTTATAGAGGAAGAACAGAAAATGAGTCAATTCAAATCTAGGAAATATGAGAGAACGTTTCAGTAGGTCCAAGATACAATTAGGAAGCCTAATTTAAGGTTAATTGGTATTAAGGAGGGCCTGGAGAAAGAGGTCAATGTTACTGGAAATATACTTCAGGGAATCAACTCAGAGAATTTTCCAAATGTCCAGAATGGCAGGCCCATCCAGATACAAGAAGCTTTTAGAACCCCAAACAAACTTGACCAGAAAAGGACATCCCACTGCCACATTATAATCTGTACAGGATCAATAGAGACCAAAGAAAGGATCCTAAAAGCTGCCAGGGAGAAGAGAACAATCACCTACACGGGAAAAGCAATCAGAATAATCACAGATTTCTCAGCAGAGACAGTGCACGCAAGATGAGATTGGAAGGATATATGTCATGCCCTTGAGAAAATAACTACCAACCAAGAATACTGTACCCAGCTAAACTCTCATTCATAACAGAGGGGACAATAAAAATGTTTCATTCCAGGGAAAAGTTGTGACATTACGTAGCAACCAAACCAGCATTACAGAAAATTCCCAAAGATGTTCTACACATTGAAAACCAACACAAATGTGATACTGACAAAGAAATGGCACCTAAAATCATGCCAGCTAAGTACCGCAAGAACTGTCAAGCCACAGGCCCTAATGAAAGCTTTTAGAAATGGCAGGACTAGTAAATGTTTTTCAATCCTAACTCCCAGTATCAATGGACTTAACTCTCCAATTAAACAGCATAGACTCTCTAGCTGGATCAAAACGCAAAGTCCATCGTTCTGCTGTCTTCAAGAGACACATCTTGTCCAAAAAAAAACCAAACATTTTTGAAAGTGAGAGGCTGGAATAAAGTTTATCAAGCTAACATCCCCCATAAACAGGTTGGAGTTGCCATCCTCATATCAGATAAAATAGACTTCAAACTAAAATTAGTGAGAAAAGACAAAGAAGGTTATTACATACTAATAAAGGGAACATACCATCCTAAATTACATACTAATAAAGAGGACATACCATCCTAAATATCTACACAACTAACCCTGGAGCACCGAACTTCATCAAACAAACTTTACTTTCACTAAAATCACACATAGATCGAAACAAAGTGATTGTTGCTGACTTTAACACACCACTCTCACCTATGGACACATCAACAAGGCAAAAACTCAACAGAGAAACCTCAAAATTAAACAACTGAATAGACCATCTACATCTAACAGACATCTGCAGATTATTTCACCGAGCAACATCACAATATACGTTTTTTTCAGCAGCACATGGAATATTTTCCAAAATAAACCACATTTTAGGGCATAAAGCAAACCTGTGCAAATTGAGAAACACTGAAATTATTCCCTGCATTCTCTCAGAACAGAAGGACATCAAATTGGAACTGAAAACCAATCTCCACAAATGAAAACCCTGTAACTCATGGAGATTTAACAACATATTGTTGAATCACCAATGAGTCATCGAGGAGACCAGAACAGAAATTCAACAGTTTATGAAATTTAACAAAAATGAGCACACAAAATACTAGTTCCTTTGGGATACAGCCAAGGCAGTACTCAGAGGAAAATTTATAGCTCTGAGTGCTTATATTAACAAATTGGAAAAATCTCAAAACAACAATTTAATATGTCACCTTAAGCTCCTGAAAAAAGAGCAATAAACCAACCCTAATACTAGTAGAAGGAAGAAAATTATTAAAATCAAAGCAGAATCAATGAATCGGTGTCCAAAAAAACTATAGAAAGAATCAACAAAACAAGGAGTTGGTTCTTTGAAAAAATTAACAAAATTGACAGACCCTTAGGAAATCATACCAAGAAAAGAAAGGAGCACATCCAAATAAACAAATCACAGATGAGAATGGTAATATCACGACAGAAATTACTAAGATCCAGAGCATCATAAGGGAATACTTTTCAAATCTTTATGCCAACAAATTTGAGAATCTAAAAGAAATGGGTGAATTTCTAGCCAATATTAACATACCCACACTGAACCAAGAAGACCTAATCCAACTAAACAGACCTATTTCCAGTACTGAAATAGAAATGGCAATAAGAGACCTTCCATCCAAGAAAAGCCCGGGGCCAGATGGATTCACAGATGAATTCTGTAAGTTCTTCAAAGCAGAGCTCACACCAATACTCCTCAAGCTCTTCAACGAAATTGAAAACGAAGACTCTTTGCCAAACTCATTCTACAAAGCAAGTATAACACCAAACCAGACAGAGATTCATCAAAGAAAGAGAACTACAGATCCATTTCTTTGATGAATATTGATGCAAAACTTCTCAACAAAATACTAGCCAATCATCTTCAGCAGCTCATCAAAAAAAAATTAAACAGTATGATCAAACATGATTCATCACAGGTAGGCAAATCTGGTTCAACATACGCAAATCAATTAATATAATTCAACACATCAACAGGAGCAAGGACAAGAATCACATGTTTGTTTCAATAGATGCAGAAAAGGCATTTGACAAGATCAAACACCCCTTTATGCTAAAAGCTCTGGAGAAACTAGGAATCCATGAAACATTCCTCAGTATAATAAAGGCTGTGTAGGACAAAAATACAGCTAGCATTATAATTAATGGCGAAAAGCTAAAGCCATTCTCTCTAAAATCAGGAACGAGACAAGGATACCCACTCTCTCCACTCCTCTTTAACATAGTATAAGAATTCCTATCCAGAACAATAAGGCAAGAAGCAAGCATAAAGAGGATCCAGAGTGGAAAGAGGAAGTGAAACTTTCCCTCTTTGCAGATGACATGATTCTGTATTTAAAGAACCCTATAGACTCCACTCCCAAGCTGCTTGAGATGGTTCTAAACTTTGGCAAGGTAGCAGGGCATAAAATTAACCCTTAAAAATAAACCACCTTCCTATATGCCAACAATGTGAGGAATGAGGCAACAATCAGGAAAGCAATTCCTTTTGTAACAGCCTCAAAGAAAATAAAGTACCTAGGAATTAACTTAACTAAGAATGTAAAGTACCTTTTCGATGAAATAGAAGAGGCAATCCAAAATTTCACATGGAATAATAAAATACCCCATATTGCAAAAATAATTCTTAGCAGAAAGAACAGACTATTACAGAGCTATAGTGACCAAAACAGCTTGGTACTGGCACAAGAACAGGCATGAAGACCAACGGAATAGAAATGAGGACCCAGGTATTAACCCACAGACCTATGGCCACCTAATCTTTGATAAGGGAGCCAAAAATAATAGAATGGAAGAAAGACAGCCTCTTCAACAAGTGGTGCTGGCAGAACAGGGTAAGCAGCTACAGAAAACTAAAGTTGGATCCTTCTTTGTCGCCCTGCACCAAGATTGACAACAAATGGGTCAAAGACCTTGAGGTAAAAGCAGATACACTGAAAACTTTACAAGAAGGAATAGGAGATACACTAACTAGGTCTCCTTGGCACAAGTAGAAACTTTCTTAATAAGGACCCAGAAACACAACAAATCAGAGAAAGTCTGGATAAGTGGGATTGCATTAAGCTGCAGTGCTTCTATATGGCAAAGGACATAGCTAGCAAATTAACTAGAAAGCCTACAGAGTGGGAAAGAACTTCACTAATCATACAACAGACAAAGGCCTCATATCTAAAATATATCAACAGCTCAAAAATTTGAATCACCCCAAAACTAATCTCCAAAGACACAACCATGCCATTAAAAGATAGGCCAAAGACTTAAAAGGTGTTTTCTCTGAAAAAGAAATAAGAATGGCCTATAGACACATGATGAAATGCTCAACATCTGTGGCCAAAAAAGATACGCAAATCAAAACAACTCTAAGATTCCACCTCACTCCAGTTAGAATGGCCAGGATCAAGAAATCTAATAACAACAGATGCTGGTGGGGATGTGGCCAGGAGGGATCACTAGTACACTGTTGGTGGGAGTGCAAACTCATTCAACCACTATGGGAAACATATGGCAGTTCCTCAAAAGACTAAACATAGAACTCCCCTATGACCCAGCAAGCCCACTACTTGGAATTTACCCAATCATCCAGAAACAAGGACATACTTAATCCACTAGCACAACAATGTTCATTGCAGCACTATTTACCATAGCAAACATATGGAACCATCCCAGATGCCCCTCAGTTGATGAGTAGATCAACAAGATGTGGTATTTGTACACAATGGAATTCTATGTTGCAGTCATAAAGAATGATGTTGCCCCATTTGTAAGGAAATGGAAAGACTTAGAAAAAAATCATATTAAGTAAAGTAAGCCAGACTCAAAGGAACATAGGCTCAATGGTTTCCCTTATTTGTCATAATCGGTAGAAACCTTGGGCTCTCCTAGCAGAGATTTACAACAGAGCAAAACCTAGATACATAAGGCAATAAAGTATGATGCTAAATTAAAGGACTCCAGGATATAGAAACAAAAGCCATATAATGAGTGATTGTTGTCCTTAATGTACTATGTTATCTCTCATCTCTTTTGCTGTCCCTTGGTTATCTCATATTGTTACAGTATTTCACCTTGTTATCTGATATACTGTATATGTGCTTAATTGGTTATTTGAAACAAGATGAAGAGTGAGGGTAAATGGGGACCAAGACATGTGGAAGTGTATCAATGTATGTGAATTAATGCACCCTCTATCTGGTGAATATAATGTAACCCTTCTATTAATTACAATAAAAATATATGAAAAAAATTGTGGCACCTCTACACAATAGAATTTTACTCAGCCATGTGAAAAATAGTATAATGCCATTTGTAGGAAAATGGATGGACCTAGAACAAATCATGTTAAGAGAGGTAAGCCAAGCTCAGAGAGACAAAGGGCGCATGTTTTTTGTTTTGTTTTGTTTTGTTTTTTTGCCAGTCCTGGGCTTGAGCTCAGGGCCTGAGGACTGTCCTTGGATTTTTCTCAAGGCTAGAACTTTACCACTTGAGCCTCAGCACCATTTCTGGCTTTTTCTAAGTATGTGGTACCAAGGAATCGAACCCGGGTCTTCGTGCATGCCAGGCAGGCACTCTACCACTAGGCCAAACTCCCAGCCCACGGCGCATGTTTTCACTCATATATGAAAGCTAAATCTGAAGTGCCACTGGACATAGTAACTCATACAGGACTCAAAGTATTCAGAGTAAAGGAGCATACCAGTAGGAAAGGAACCCAAAGATGTGACTCCCTGGAACAGTTAAAATATTATTTATCAAAATGAATTCTAGGGTGCCAGAAGTTTGGCCTAGTGGTAGAGTGCTTGGCTAGGATGCACGAAGACCAGGGTTCGTTTCCTTTATACCACACAAGCATAGAAAAAAAAGCCGGAAGTGGTGCTGTGGCTCAAGTGGTAGAGCTCTAGCCTTAAGAAATCCCAAGGACTGTGCTCAGATCCCCAGTTCAAAGCCCCAGGACTGGCAAATAAAAAAATTAAAAAATGAATTCCAAGAAGTAGAAACATGTTTTTATTTGTTTTTATGCTGTTGGTGATGTTTGTTTTTCTTCTGTCTTTTTGGTGGGGCAAAAGAAAGTCACAAAAATGGTTGGAGAATGTACAACCAAATGCACTCAATATTTAACACACACTATGTGAGGAATGAACTATGTAACTTGTGGGCATTGAGGGAGGGGGATATTAGAGGAAAGCAAAGGAGGGGGTCACATTGTGCAAGCAGAATTGTACACATTATCTGAGTTATACAACCCCTCCTTACAACATATTTATAGTAACAATAAAATTATATTCTTAAGATGTATTTATTTTAGGAATTGAATCCATCCCAGTGCAAATGATTTTTGTCTCCATATTTTAACATGACAAGGTTTAGTCAGTCTAAATTATCACTATGTAGAAAGTAATAAGTTGTATGACATAAGGCTTTCCATGGAGATCTTAGTTCCTAGTAACAGCAAAGTCTCTATGTGATCTAGGCAGAGGTCATATAATTCTGTGGCATAAATTATTCATAAGTAAAGTCTATAGACATCTTTGATTTTTCAATAGAGAATTGCCATATTTGGTCATTTATCTTTCAGACAGATATATAGATGAGTTGGTAGGTAGATAGATAGATAGATAGATAGATAGATAGATAGATAGATAGATAGATAGATAATAGGTAGATATAGACAGAGATAGACAGATAGGCATATAAACAGACAGATATAGATGGATAGCTAGATATTGATAGATAAAAAGAGAGAAAGAAAGAGAGCAAAAGAAGGAAGGGAGAGGAAGGAAGGAAGGAAGGAAGGAAGGAAGGAAGGAAGGAAGGAAGGAAGGAAGGAAGGAAGGAAGAAAGGAAGAAAGGGAAGAATGGAGGGAGGGAGGGCAGACAGGCACCAAGAGAGCCTCTTTTGCCTAGCAACTTATCCTTATAATCAAATATCGTGCTTGGCAAATCAGATTCACTTGATAAGGATTTGCTGAGAGAAACTCATCCATCTAGATTTTATTGAATGCTCAAGTGTCAAGTACTATTCCAAGTTTGTATTCTCTAGACATGAAATCTTTCAATTAAAAAGTACCTGAGGGGGCTGGGAGTTTGGCCTAGTGGTAGAGTGCTTGCCTAGCATGCACCAAGACCTGGGTTCCATTGCTCAGTACCACATATTCACAGAAAAAGCTGGAAATGGTGCTGTGACTCCAGTGGTAGAGCTCTAGCCTTGAGAAAGCCCAAGGACAGTGCTCAGGCCCTGAGATCAAATCCCAGGACTGACAAAAAAAGAAAAATAGTACCTGTCTATACTAGTTGGAATGAATTTCCTCTGCTGTGAATATTCCAGAAGCTTGGAGATGGGTGACCAAAAGTTACAACTTGATCTGTAATCGCCAATCCCAGGCTAAATGGGAGCAGCGTGAGCTGTAGGCAGCTGGCCAAGGCAACCGAGAGGAATCATTGTGCAGAGACTGTGCTTCAGAAGGAAGGAAGATGCTCGCTTGCCTGCGGGGAGAAATGAAAGAATGTGAGGCAAAGGGCTGGAGAGAACCATGTCCTTCTGTCCCCTTGTGGCAGGCAGACAGAGACAGAGACAGACAGAGACAAAGGTAGAGAGACATCTCTATATTCTTGGCCAATCAAACATGCGATGTGATCCTAAATTGCACATCTAGATAACTTGTGCATTTGTTTCCATCATCTCAGTTTTCTCTTTGGTGATCATTTCTGGTCTTGCCTTTTCAACGCCTATTCATTGTTTATTAGTACAGAAAAAAGAAGAAACACTTTGAAGATAAAGCTTTAGATAATTACTAAGCAGATAAAGACATGTACTTTTTTTTGTCAGTCATGGGTCTTGAACTATAGGTCTGGGAACTGTTCCTAAGCTCTTCAGCTCAAGGCTAGCTCTCTACCACTCTGAGCCATGGTACCACTTCTGATTTCCTGGTGGTTAATTGGAGATAAGAGTCTCACAAACTTTCATGATGGCTTTTAACTATGATCCTCAGATCTCAGCCTTCTGAGTAGCTAGAAGCACAGGCGTGAGCCACCAGTGCCCAGCTATAGTCATGTATTTTTAATCCAGTAGTTATATTCTAGAATTTTTCTATAGTGGCATATACTATATATGCACAAATGTTTGGCATAAGTATTGTCATTGTATAGTTGCTTGTAATGGAAAAACATAACAACAGTCTAACTTTGCAACATTAGAAGAGTAGAAAATAATTTCCGGTGCATCTAATTCTTAATGTTTATAAGTTTCCCTGTGGCTTTTTTTCCTCACTGCACAGTACAAGAGTAGTGTCTTGCCTAAGCAATTATTTTCTTCTCATCATGTGAACAGTGAAACAGTAGTTCCATACTTTGTTTCTTCAACTCTAAATTAAGTTTATGGCCCATCATCACCACTAAAATCAAAATAAAATTTAATAAAAATGTAATCACTGGGAACCAGTGGCTCATTCCTAGCTACTCAGATAAAGTGGAGAAATTTGCATCTCTAATTATTTCTAATAATGCCGGAAAGGGAGTTATGGCTCAGATGATAGAGTTCTAGCCATGACTAAAAAAATCAAATGAGAGTACTAGGCCCTGAGTTCAAGCTCCATACTGGTACAAAGAAGAGAGGAAGAGAGAGAAATAGGGAAAGAGGAAAGAAAGAATGAAAGAAGGAAGGAGAGGGCCAGAAGGGAGGGAGGGAGGGAGTGAAAAGAAAGATTGAATTACAAAAGCCATGAAGTAACTGCACCCTACCTTTTGTTTTTCATCTTTATTTTCCCTTTTGTCTAATTTTCTCACTTAGTTTTGTTTTATGTTCTTTCCTATACACCTTAAATAACTCTGAAGATCAAGCAGAATATAAATAAATAAAGCTAACTCCAGAACTGTAAGAGTCCCCACTGCAGCCATTTCCTCATTATCCTCACCTCCTACTGCTTGACAAAAATCATCCTTAGAACCAAAAGCATTCCTTCGTGAATATTGAGCCATTCATGGAGGAATTGGCATCATTTATGCAATTACATAAACTTGAAATTACCATTTGTTCCCATTACTGTCCTACATTTACTAAGCAAATCACCTCCTTCCCAGAGGCTAATCCACAATCATTCTTTCCTCCATCTGCCCACTTGTTGACTATTCTGTTATGACGCATTTCTCAGAAAAACCTAAGGCCACAGCTTCTCCTAGTTGTGACATCAATGATTGGAAAAGGGCAAAACAATCAGCTAATGAAATCCTAGGATGCCTAGCCGGATGCCTAGAGGACAGCCCTTGCTCCCCCTCACCGGTTCCTTCTTCCTGCTTCTTTCCATCACTTGCTGCTGCATGATGTGTTTATTTATTTGTACAGGAAAGGTAAGAGCTCTCCCAAGCTATTGGTTTACCTGCTTGTTCTTGAAAAAGAAAGCAATTACCATAAGAGGGTGGTTTTAGCTTAATGTTATTCATTTTAAAACATTTCACCTGAATGAAAATCCTAAACACAAGCATGAATAATGCGTGGCACATTTCACCAGTGGAGCCCCGGGTTTGTCCAGACCTATCAGACCAGCGGCCATCCATCTCTGCAGCAGGCAGTTCTGTGGCTGTGAGTTTCATTCAGAAACAAGTGTCCACAGTGACGCAGAAAGCTGAGCAGGAAGTGCCTGCCAAGTCTGTGCCTGTGACTCAGACCTATTTGTCCTCAAGCTCACTGAGTTTGCTCATTAGCATCCTTGCTAGGGACTAATGGAAACTCAGCAGGAAATAATTTTTCTTTGCAAATGTCCTGTTGTGTATGTGTATGTGTGTGTGTGGGGGGGGTGGAAATGGCAATCCAGTAACAAGCCTGCTCCTAACAAAGCTATTGAAGACTGACAAAGCTTGGGTGTGAAGGACTTAAATAGTGACTGCCACATTCAGATTCTGTCACGCAGGACACACACATTGTGTGGTGTGTGTGTGTGTGTGTGTGCATGTATGACATAGGAAGAGTGGGGGCAGAGAGGTTGTATTTATGGGCTACTTCTTTATTCAAGGGGATTTCTAACACCCTATATTCATTTGTGTATCCAAGCACCTAGTTGTGTTAGAGGGCATGTAGCAACTATCTCCAGGGAAGAGGAAGAAAACATTGATTTCCAGTGTTTTCCAGCTGATGTCAGTAGACTCACCCTGGCCAATTGCAAGTGACACCATGTCTCTAAATGCAACATTTGGAACAATGGGAGATCATTCCCTTTCTTATAAGGTGATAAAAGCTAGTACCCTGATACCCCATTGCCCCCCCACACACAAGTAAATCGAAATGTGACTCTCTACAAAATGGAGTTTTGACACCTGTTTCACAGACCCCATTCCCAAATCCCAAGGTGATTCTGTTTAGCTGAAAGACACACATGCATATATTTAAACATATTTCAAGTTTCTGATTTCTTGTTGTTGTTGTTTATGCCTCTAAGTCACTTGGCAGTCTTGATCTCTGTTGTTTCCCTATGAATGGAATTTGGAAAGCTATAGAAATTACTATCTTTGTTCATGCATTTGTATTGTTATTATTTGTTTTTGCTAGTCCTGGGCTTGAGTTCAGGGCCTGAGCACTGTCCTTGGACTTTCTCAAGGCTAGAGCTCTATCACTTGAGCCACAGCACTACTTCCAGCTTTTTTCTATGTGTGTGGTACTGAGGAATCAAACCCGGGTCTTTGCGCATCTTAGGCAAGCACTCTACCACTACACCAAACTCCCACCCCTGAATTGCTATTATTAAGGTGATACAAAGAGGGAGGTGTACTTATGTAACATGAGTAGGATAAATAAAATATTTCCACACTACACTGTATTGCATCAGAATTTCAATTCATAGACCACTGGAGCATGAATCATCTCTAATGCCATATGTATGGCAGATTGAGGACACACTGCCCCTTACAATATATGTTTGTCTCCAATTTAAGAACTCCCATTAAATGCATTATTCTAGAAAAAAGAAAGAAATTACCATCTTACACAAAATGATGACACGTACCCGTAATTGGAAGATAGGGGCAAAAAGATCTTCAGTTTGAGATCAGACTGGGCTGCATTTAAAGACCCCCCCACCTCAAGAAATTTTTAAAAAACTAAAATAATAGAAACAAAGGAATGATTAACTTGCCTCAAATAAAAACTAGAATATTCTCTGATAGTGAGAACTTGTATTTCTTAATTAGTTTGTATTTGAAAGAAAAAGATTGCCTGCAGCAAGATATTTTATATGGAAAGTCCAGTGTGCATACTATTACAAAACAAGGGCCGGGAATTTGGCCGAGTGGTTAAAGTGCTTGCCTAGCATGCACGAAGACCGGGTTCGATTCCTTGGTACCACATATATAGAAAAAGCCGGAAGTGGTGCTGAGGCTCAAGTGGTAGAGTTCTAGCCTTGAGAAAGTCCAAGGACAGTGCTCAGGCCCTGAGCTCAAGCCCAGGACTGGCAAAAAAATAAAAAAAAAATAAAAAAAATAAACAAAAGAGAACTAAAATCTGGAAAGATTGTGATACATCCTGGGGACCTGTTTATGAATTAACTTTATCAGTATATAAAGTGTTCATTTAAGCATTCCATGCATAAAACACAAGGGTTTGCTAGGTAATCCTTTGCTAAATGAACCTAGGGGGAATTATCAGGAACTGAAACCAGCTAATCTAAGCCTTTCAAAGGGTCTTATGCAGAGAAGAAGGTATAATTTAGCCTAATAAATGATACAGCCAGTCAGTATTGCTCCTACTCTTGCAATTGTGCAAATAAATGTGAATACAACATGCTGAATTACAAGTCAAAAAATTGGTCATCTCTATGGCCACCTAATCTTTGACAAGGGAGCCAAAAAAATAGAATGGAAGATAGACAGCCTCTTCAACAAGTTGTGCTGGCAGAACTGGTTAAGCACCTGCAGAAAACTAAAGCTGGATCCTTCTTTGTCACCCTGCACTAGAATTAACTCCAAATGGATCAAAGACCTCGAGGTAAAAGCTGACACATTGAAAACTTTACAGGAAGGAATAGGAGATACACTAGGCCTCCTTGGCACAGGTCGAAACTTTCTTAATAAGGACCAAGAAACACAACAAATCAGAGAAAGGCTGGATAAGTGGGACTGCATTAAACTGCAGAGCTTTTGTAGGGCAAAGGACATAGCTAGTAAATTAATTAGGAAGCCTACAGAGTGGGAGAAGATCTTCACCAACCATACAACGGACAAAGGCCTCATATCTAAAATATATCAACAGCTCAAAAAATTGAATCACCCCAAAACTAATCTCCAAAGAAACAACCATCCCACTAAAGCACGGGCCAAAGACTTAAAGAGAGTCTTCTCTGAAGAAGAAACAAAAATGGCCTATAGACACATGAAGAAATGCTCAACATTCTGGTCATAAAAGAAATGCAAATCAAAACAACTCTAAGATTCCACCTCACTCCAGTTAGAATGGCCAGGATCAAGAAATCTAATAACAACAGATGCTGGAGGGGATGTGGCCAGGAGGGATCATTACTACACTGCTGGTAGGAGTGCAAATTTGTTCAACCACTATTGAAAGCAGTATGGCAGTTCCTCAAAAGACTAAACAGAGCTCCCCTATGACCCAGCAATTCCACTACTAGCCATTTACCCAATTGTCCAGAAACAAGGACAGACCAAATCCACTAGCACAACGATGTCCATTGCAGCACTATTTACCATAGCAAAGATATGGAACCAACCCAGATGTCCCTCGGTTGATGAGTAGATCAACAAGATGTGATATTTATACACAATAGAATTCTATGCTGCTGTCAGAAATAATGACATCTCCCCATTTGTTAGGAAATGGAAAGACTTAGAAAAAATCATATTAAGTGAAGTAAGCCAGAATCAAAGGAACATAGGCTCAATGGTTTCCCTCATTTGTCATAATCAGTAGAAACCTTGTGCTCTCCTAGCAGAGATTTGCAATAGAGCAAAACCTAAATACATAAGGCCATATAGTATGACGCTAAATGAAAGGACCTCTAGGATATAGAAACAAAAGCCATATAATGAGTGATTGTTGTCCTTAATGTACTATGTTATCTCTCATCTCTTTTGCCATCCCTTGATTATCTAATATTGTTACAGTATCTTACTTTGTTATCTGATATATTGGATATATTTGTATTTGGTTATTTGAAATTGCGTAGGGAATGGGGGGAAACAAGATGAGAGGTGGGGGTAGGGGGAGGGAAATGGGAACCAAGACATGAGAAAGGGTATCAATGTATGTGAATTAATGTACCTTCTATCTGGCAAATATAATGTAACCCTTCTATTAATTACAATAAAAAATATATGGAAAAAAGTTGGTCATCTAAGAAGCCAAGTCTTTGTTTCAGTGTGAAATTCAGAGTCAAAAAGTGCAATCTTTATATTGGTAAAGACATTCCTGAAACTCGAAAATGCTCCTGTCTCCACTGCACTTCACAGGAGAGATGGGGTATGAGACAAGTTTCAAGATCTAAGGAGTCTTTGAAGGGGTATCAGTGTGTGAAAAATAATGCACCCACAACCTCACCAGTAACCTATCTTACATTACTCCAGCAATTAAATAAATAAATAAAGATCTAAGGAGTTTTGAATTATTAGTGGCCACATCTGAAATGCCACCAAAAGTATTTGATGGAGCCAGGACCCACAATTCCTGCCAAAGCAGAGTCCCATCAAAAGTCAGAATCAGGAATAGGTGGGAAATGGGGAGGATGAGGGAAGGGTGACACCAACCAAGACTCACACCTATGGAAGTCAAACCTTTTTTATAATAACTTAATAATAATAGTAGTAATAATAATAGAAATTAGAAATCAGAGTCGTTTTGAGGTCAGACACCACTGTGCATTTCCACTGTGCATTTGAGGGAAAGACATGAAGTGGTTCAACTAGTGTTGCAGAACCTGCTTCCAGTGAGAACATTTCAGGATCATGGTGACATATACTCTCCTAAGGATTCAAACGTTGGTCATTTAAAGAACTTTCCTGAGCGGGGCTGAGGAGTAGAGCACAGTATTATATGTGCTTGTTTAGCAAGTTGAAGTTTCTGGGCAGGGTTCAATTCCCAGTGCCACAAAGACCACACACACACACACACACACACACACACACACACACACTTCAAATAATCAAAAGATGGACAGCAGGCTCCATTGGCAGCCCTACCTATTCAGGATGGTGAGATCTGAGAAAAGAGTTTAAAGCTTACTCAGGCAAAAAAGTTCATGAGACTCTTATATCAAACTAACCACCAAAATGTCAGATGTGATGCTATGGGTAAAGTGGTAGAGTGCCAGCCTTGAACAAAAAACCTAAGCAAGACATGAGGTCCTAAGTTCAAGCTCAAATATCACCCCCCCACACACACACAAACACAAAATAATAGTAAGATGGAGTAAAATCATTTTGGGCAAAATAAGCTTCCGGTTTTGTCTTGAACCTAGTATCTGAGTGGAAATTTCTCTACATGGTAGCATTTTCTTCCTTATCGAAACTCCCCAAAGCATTTAACATTTCCCTAAACTAAACTAATGTTACTTAGAATATTAGTTTCATTTAGAATGTTTCAACTTGACAAGTCAAATGCAATTTTAACAGTTTGCCCCATTTTATTGTTAAATGCCTAAGAAGTCAATTAAGAAGAGTCACGCTATGAAGCCACATCACATCATAAACAGAGTTTATGAAAGTCAGCTGTGAGATCTTATAATGTTCTTGCTTTGTTTTTTTTCTTTTCCGTATATTTTTATTGTAATTAATAGAAGGGTTACATTACATTTGCCAGATGGATCTTGCTTTGTTTTTTAATTGTCAGTCATGGGGCTTGAACTCTGAGCCTAGGCCCTGTCCCTGAGCTCTTTTTGCTCAAGGCTGGCTCTCTACCACCTTGAGGCACAATGCCACTTCCACGAAATGTATTTTATTTATTTATTATTATTTATTTATTTACTGCCAGTCCTGGGCTTGACCTCAAGGCCTGAGCACTGTCCTTGGACTTTCTCAATGCTAGAACTCTACCACTTGAAATGCATTTTTAATACAACAATAATTAAATCCTATAAGTGATGTGATGATTGCAAAGAATCCTTTTGTCTTTAAGTAGCAATAGAGCCACGGTGTAATTATAGACATCATTTGATAGCTCAATGTGTATATGCACTTACACAATCCCAGCACTTACTTAGAATGAAATTGCAAGCATTAATGGCACCTAAAGTTATCTGTTCCTACCTCAAATAATATTATTTATTATGTCAATTTGTTTGATAAAACTACAATATCCAATACTTCTTCTGTCTGGGATGGTGTGTCATGGCTCTGGCTGGTGAATGAGGTAAAGGGGAAATTTAGGAAAGTGGATTTGTTCAGGAGAATCCAACAGGCAAGTCCTTCGTGAACCCTGGATAATGTGCTGGGGGTAGAATCATCAAGATAACAAGCATACACCTATGATGGCATCGAAACAAAAGACATAAACCCAGCACAATGGTAGCATGAAGAACAGATGGAGCAGCTCCAAGCTACCGAGCTCCAGACCCCCAGACAAGTAAGAAAAATAAACCCCCTGATATATCCAAGCCATCATAGGCAGATCTGTGTTATAAGTGGGAAATGTAGTAGTATCTTCTACACTCTCCTTTCACAAAGAAAGCAAATACTTGGGAACATCAACTTGCCTGTCCAAAGAAACTGTGACTTGTAGTTTTCTTCTTTGATGCAGAGCCCAAGATCTTTCTCCCCATTCACATTGCTTTCATAGACTGTCAGACATTCTACATTAGATCCAGGGAAACCTTGGGAGACTGTGCACCCAAGGTCCTCATTTCAATCATGAGTCACTAAGTAGCAAAATCCTCAAGCAGTAGAAAACCACTCTTGAGTGCAAAATCTAAAGGAGGCCCTGAGTTCAAGCCCAAGTATAGGAACAAAAAGAAGCAGGAGGAGGAAGAGGAGGAGAATGAGGAGGAGAAGGAAGAAGAAAGAAGAAGGAAAGGGAGAAGGAGGAGGAGGAGGAGGAGGAGGAGGAGGAGGAGGAGGAGGAGGAGGAGGATGGAAGGATGAAGGGGAAGGAGAAGCAGGAGCAGAAAGAACAGGAGGGAGGGAGGCAGGGAAATCAAGCATAAACCAACATTCTCATCACATGTCTATTCAGAAATCCAGGGACAGAGCAAGCAGATGGGAAATTAGCATGAAGCGCCAATTAAGTGCCTGAGTTGAGGACAAAGTCAGTGAGACTGCGAATCCTGAAGCATGAGAAACAGTAGACCAGTTCACTGAACACAGTGATGGTGAGAGAATTTTGATATCACTATAAGGGTCTGAGGACTTCCAGGAACAGGATAACCACAGCTGGAGGGCACACCTCTGACATCTGGGGATGAGTAGCCACCAGAAAGACTCTATCCAAAACAAGGCCCTAAAGTTAGGCATTCATTGCTCAAGCCTGTGATCCTAGCTACTCAGGAGGCTGAGCTTTGAGGATTGCAGGTTGAAGCTAACCTGGGCAGAAAAGTCTGTGAAACTCTTATCTCCAATTGATCACCAAACCAGTACAACTAGAGGTACTAGTATCAGGTACCAGCACATATGTAACCCTAGCTACTCAGGAGACTAAGATGTGAGAATTCAGGTTCCAAGCCAGGCTGGTTAGAAAGATCTGTGGAACTTTCATATCCAATTAACTAGCAAAAACAAAAACAAAACACAAGCAATCAAACAAACAAAAAGCAAAGTAGAGGTGTGGCACAAGTGAAAAAGTACCAGTGTCAACAGTAAAGGCAATTGAAAGCAATGCATTGAATTCAAGCCCCAGCATTGTCAAGATAGATAGATACATACATAATCAAATTTTAAAGATCAAAATGCATAAAAACCATCATCTTCCTGACTACATGATGATCAGAGTCGTCTCAGCCTGGGCCTCCTCTGAGGCCGCTACCTTCACCATGTGCTGGTCTGTCCCTTGCTCCCTTTCCTGCAGCCTCTCTGTTTTCATCAAGTCCCCAGGCATCTCAAAACTTTATTCTTTCCTGATTCTGAAATGAGCCTGACTGCACATCTTCTGCCGGGTGACCTTACTGAGCTCTTCCCTATGAAATCACCCCCCACCTCTCCCATGGTTTCTAAAAGAGGCCATTCTACAAGGAATCTACCAAGTATTCACTTTGGTCTCTTTTTCATCTCCAGTTCTAGCAGTCCTCTCTCCAACACACGGCTACCACATACGTCAGGTGAAACACATTTGTTATCACACAGAAACATGTGAACATCCAAGGGAAAATATTCTAGCCATCATGCCTAGCTAGACAATTGTTTTAAACGGAAGCTCACAGCATTGCTTTCCTTTTGGGCAAGGTGCCTTTGTCAGCGTGCTTTGTTGAAAATGTAGTCGACAGGATTTTATAAAGGACACTCAGAGGTGTACAGGATTCATGACATTGTCACATAGTGAGTCTTTCATGGGAACAGAAACAAGCAAAGATTTATTATTGATGTGTCTGTCTCCCTGCCAGTGTCAAGAGGGCCTGAGTGTTGAGTAACTTTTTCCAAGTATGTGGGGAAAGCCTTGCACTTTTCCACTCACACCACTACTTGCTTTCCACTAATACAGTGCATTCGCAGGGCCGTTGACTGAGGTGAAGGGGCCAAGTGTGATCAAATGACCTGGCCTCATGAAATGAACCTGAACTCATGAGAATGACTTCATTCACATGGTACGTTAACCAACGCTGTGTAACAACCACCATTAATTAAAAAATCTAACCCTAGTACTTTTACCTGGCGAGGCTCCACATGAATCCATTGGTCTCTCCAGAGCACTAAAACACTTGCTGGTATGTGGATGGGCCTTAATTAACTGTCAATGCTCTACCAAAGCCATAAAGAATTATGTCATATGGATTTTTACTCAACAGAAATAAGAGCATGCAAAATATTGTTGCATTCCCAAATTGACAATTTCATGAATGATAGGAGAGGAAAATTCACACAATGAACACCACGATCTGGTTGGCTTCAAGCAGCCACAGAGCATAATAAAAGGCATGCTGGGATTCGCATGGTGGAAGACTCAACTCTCCAATCTGTCTCTCACCACAAGCATGACCTTTGGATAGCTTCTTTTCTCTCAGCCACGATTCTACTTCTAACAAAATGAGCATGACACTGGGACAACAGTTGAATAACCCGATGAATGAATGTTAAGTGCCTCACAAGTGACAAACACTCTATGTGTGTTAACATTATAAACATCTTACTTCGTCAAGTACAGTGTAGAGGGGACAGAGAATGGAGGAAACAATACCAGAAAAAGTGACAGTTACAATAATCCTGTTCTCAAGAGAGGAGAGTCTCAGTCACACAAGGTGGCTCATACCTATAATCCTAGCTACTCAGGAGGCTGAGATCTGAGGATCAAGGTTCAAAGCCAGTCCAGGCACAAAAGGACCTGAAACTCTTATTTCCAATTAACCTCTAGAAAATGGGAAGTGGGGCTTGGCTCATGGGTAGGATGGTAGCTCAAGGACAATGCCCAGGCTGAGTTCAAGCCCCATGACCCTCAAAAGGTGGGGGGGGGGGCGGAGAGAGAGAGAGAGAGAGAGGGAGAGAGAGAGACAGAGAGAGACAGAGAGAGAGAGAGAGAGAGAGAGAGAGAGAGAGAGAGAGAGAGAGAGAGAGAGAGAGAGAGAGAGAGAGAGAGAGAGAGAGAGAGAGAGAGAGAGAGAGAGGTCTCCCTCAACCTACTGGCAGAAAGAAGAGACTTGAAATCCTGGCACTGCTGGCTCACACCTCTAATCCTAACTTCTTAGGAGGTGGAAACCTGTAGGACCATGATTCAATGCAAGCCTGGGCAAAGAAAAGTTTGAAAAATTCCTCAACAGCAAAATTCAAGGCTGGGGTCATTGCTCAAGTGGTAGAGCACCAGCCATGAACCAAACTACAGAGCCCAGAGCTCAAACCAGAAGAGAGAGAGAGTAGCAGGCAAGGCGGGAAGGGGCAGGGTGATTGAGGAGATGCTGACAGAGAGGAGATAAAATTGTGGTAACAGGGCTAAGGGCAAAGAGTTCCACGTGGCCCGAGTTCTGGAACTAAGGACCCGCCAAAGTGAGCAAACATTACAGGATGTATTGCCTATGTCAAAATCCATTATCTCAAGATCCTGTAATGGAAATACGTAACAACAGCCTATTCCTATAAATGAAATAAATATTATTCCCCTCACATATTTCACCACTTTCTTCCTAATTCATGTCAGTGTTGTTGTGGTTGATAAATTACAAGTTCTTAGAAGACATTTCTAGCAAGTCACCTCTTACAGCTTTTAAAATGTGTTTTATAAAATATGTTATGTTTTGGTAGACAGGCTGTAAGTCCCTCTTTCTTATTTCCCTTACAAAATACCACAAAGGGATCTTGTTCTTGAGAATAATAGTACTTAGCACATATCATATGACATTTATTTTCCAATTTGGGTATTATTTTTTCTGATTCTTGGAGCAGTAACGCACAATGGGCAAGATGACGATAGAAAGAATGGAATATTTCACTGCATGAAACAACGTTGTGCTTATTTAGTGATTTCTTTCCTCTGCTTCAAGCACGCCGGTTGCCGTGGCTTTCCTATGAATCCATGTACATGGCCTGATGTCCTTCTGCTGCACTCATTTCCATGCCCCATCTGTAGAACGTCCCACCGATTCCTGAATAGACATTCCTCCAGGTAACTGCAGTCAGATCTCTATTCCCTCGTGAAATAACTTAGCTGGATGAGTTTGGAGGAAATGACCATTAATCTGGACCCAGAGGCACATGCTAAGTAGAGAGATGAGTTGTAAACACTGCCTGCCTGCCATTTTGACACACCCAGGACATTAGTCATAGAATCTGCATTTTCAGTTAGATTGTACATAGCAAAAGAAAGTGAGCCGTGTCCAAGTCAGTAAGATTATGGGGAAATAATTGTTACCAGCTCGCCTTTCACCACCAACCCACTTCACAGCCTAATTAAGAGCTCCAGGAAGGGAGAGAGGGAGGGAGAGAGGGAAAGAAGAAAGAAAAAAAGGAAGGAAGGAAGGAAGGAAGGAAGGAAGGAAGGAAGGAAGGAAGGAAGGAAGAAAAGAAGGAAGAGAAGTTGAGTAAAAAGAAATCTATGATTACTTGAATGAGATGACAGTGTTACTCATTGTATTTTCTTTTGTTTGTCCTGGAAGCTTAAGATAAACACATTTTCTACCCTAGCTTAATCCATTAGTGTTCATTCTCTTTCCTGACCAATCCTAGTGCTACCATATCTCACACAAAGACACACACACACACACACACACACACACACACACACACAAACACACACAAACACACCCACACACAATTTTGGTTTTAGAAATCGTATGGTACAGTTTAACCCATAGAAGCAGTTTTTTCCGCATAGTATGCATTGTCTATACTAAATCTGTGCCTTTTTTTTCAAAACCAAAGTCAATGATTGCAGAATTTTGCTACAAGTGAAAGACAGCAGAAATGAATTTCAGAGGAATTCTGACTATTCTTCCAGAGACCTGAGAGGCCCCTACCATGGCAGGAAGCTTGAAGGAAGAACCAGGAAGCCAGGGGTAAATTCAGCTGTGCGTCAGGCAGCTCTCAGTCTATGCCAGTCACATGGGGACAGTTTGTCCTGGCTAGCTAACACTAGATGGTGTCTCCCATCTCCAAAAACATTGAAATGTTTGCTACTCAGAGCTGCCTCCTCGTGTATGAATGACCCATGGTCGCTGGTATTTTTCCAAACAGGAGATAGACAAATGCAGGCAATTTTGGTCCTATCAAACTGCTCAAGCCACATGATAAAGACAAATTTTTAGATCCTTTTTATTTCTTTCCTATGCTATGAAAAGATCATAGTTCAAACATCCTCACCCTTAATTACAGAAAGAAACAGATACAAATAATGCACCTGAATGGACTGAGAATGTCTGGACATTCCATGTCAAAATATGTACTTAACTCCATAAAATCAGAGACGCTCCTGAAATAAACCTGAAGGGAAATTTCCCCATAAATATAAGTCACAGAATTCCAAACAGCAATAATTGGCAGAGTATGTACTACAACATGTTAAACATAAATGCATTAAACAAAATTCGACTTTTTCTCCCCGTGCAAGACATTTGTGATTATGGTATAAAGCCCTTCCCAAACTCACAAATGAGGGAATCCTTCCTTACCAAACCATCTTATATGTTCAAAGTGTCTGCATACAGCCTAAAATAAATTAAGAAATAAGTATATTGGGGAAATGTGGTGATTTCCTCAAGAATTCAAGTATCCTCTTTGAGAAAAATCAAATTTGACGTCTGCTTGAGATTTTATTCAGCTAGGAAAAAATTATTTGTTTAAAACGACCTTTTTGCAATAGCCAAATGGTTCTCAAGTTCTGTGCTATTATATTTCCACACAAACATGTTATAGGTACCATTTGCAAAAGGGTTGGGATAGTTATTGATGGATGAACCAAAGAGAAATGGAAGAAAATGATTTTTTTAAAGTGATCTATGTCTTCCATGGAATTCTTTCCATCTTTTAAAAAAGATGTTCTTTGGGCAATTTTGGCATCTCTCAGGAAACTACAGGCCAGGGTAAACCAGGAGCCTACTCTAACACTTCATTCTCATGCATCAGTTAAAAGGCATGTATGCTGTGTACAATTCCAGCTACATTGGCATGCTGAGAATGACCACTGCTAGAACCCCATAAATAATGCCCAACTCATCACGGAGGCTCGGTGACCTCACAAAACTCACAGGGGATTTGTGCTTTAGAAAAGAGGTATTCCATTTTCTGAATGAGTTAAAGAAGAGATTGAGACTACACTATAAAAGAGGAGATACTATAAAACATCTCTTTTTTGAAAGTGGGATTATAATCGCTCTTTTTGTCTCTGGAATCCAAAGTAAAAGCAAAAGCTCAAAATTAATATGATAAAGAGATTGTGTTGGGGTATTTGGAGACAAATATATATCTGTTTAAGACTAAACAAAATATTAGGAACAGAATGTGACTACTGGGCAAGATTACAAAGGAGACAAAAATACCCTCCTGGGTATTACTATAGAATAAAAAAGAATCCAGATACACACAACTGATTCAAGGACCATGTCCCAGGATGGAAGAGAAGGAAAATCACAGAAACAGTGCAGTGTCAAGCATCACAAAATCACACTGCCAGTTCCCCATAGAGATAAAGATCTCCACAAAGATACTTGGATTTGAATTCAGCTTGCTTGCCTGGCTGGTACTCTACCACTTAAGCCATTCCTCCCATCCTGCTTTTTATTGGTTATGTTAGCGATGGGGTCTCTTGGACTTTTCTGTTTGAGCTGACCAGTGTGCCTGATTTTCCAGCTTCCTGAATAGCTAGGAACATTTGCAGTGTGCCACTGATGGGCAAAGGTGATAATTTGGATAGTACAAGGCACAAGACTTGGTACAGAAAGAGCGAGCGAGAGAGAGAGAGACAGAGAGAGAACGAATGAACATTGAGTGCTACTGGGGTAGTGATACATATTCCTTATAGATTGTAGATGACACACATCTGAAGAATTCTAAAACTATTCCATAGAAATGCAAGGAGGTCTATATTATAAGGTGTGAATAGGAGTAGAGCGAAAGAAATATCAATTAGAAACCATTATAACGTTCTATTTTTATCCCCATGCTGGTATGGCCTAAGAATCAAGAATTGCATTGCATAACAAAGGATTGCCTAAGGTTGAATTTCTTGTGTATGGATAAAGTGCTAGCTGGCTCAGGTAGTCTTTATAAACAATGGAAATCTCATTTTGTAAAATTAGCTTACTAATATTTGGTCCATTTCTAAAGGTTATAACATTGATAACTTGTTAAAGTTATCTCTTTACTCACCACAAGTAGCCTAATGAATACAAGATTTTTTTTCTCTAAGTTTTCAGCCAGAGATCACTTGGGTTTAGTCAAATTTAGGTTTATGACTTGCAAGCTTTGTATTCTAGAGTATAATAGAAAATACAAAATGGCCAAAATGATCATCTACTTTAACAGCAACAATTTTTTTAACAGCAATCCATATATTCTCAGCATGTTAGGATATTTTTTCCAAGTTCCTTTATTCTAGCATGCCATCCTCTATATAAGAAAACAATGCAATATTAGGAACTGAATTTGTTAAAATGGCCAAGGATGAGTAATTACTCAGTAATCAAGTTAATTCTAGACCATCTCTAGAAACCAGATTAAGCCCACTCACTGAGCCACACCAAGCCATGTCTATGGCCACATTTTCTCTTTATCATCAAAGAACTTACACAACAACAAATGTTACCTTCCACTCACCCCTCCAAAATACACACAAGGATAAGGAGCTTCTTTAAGATGCCTGATCAGGAAGTACTTAACAATTTAAATCTCCCCAGAGGTTTCAAGCCTTTTCCAGTACAAGATACTCTTGGACTGAGCATTCCAAATCTGCTTTATTAGTGTTTTAAGTGAAATGGATGCCAACACTGGTTTATTTGTTTCTCTTCTCTGGCTTTTCTAATAAAACACTTGGAGTGTTTTATTCCTCTTCTCTCCACACTATAGTGCTGTTCTTTCCATGATTTTCACAACCTAAGCACCCAGCCAGAGGACAGGAAAGGTGTCTCCCCCCCCACCTCTGATCCCCAGGGCTCCAGTTCTCTATGATTTTACTAACAAGGAATGACAACATTCTAATAAAAATGAACTCACTAGAGGATAGAAATAAACAATGGGAAAGGAGACTTTCCTAATAGCGAGAGAGTTTGTTTCCTCCTTGGGGAGGGGCAGATGAGGGTATTTCTGTTGTTGATCAGTGTTTGGGACACAGACACATGTGTACACTCTAAAACATATCCAATCTATTTCCTCATTAAAATAATCTCAGCAGCCTCAAGCAGGGGAATCCACATATGACTCATTTTGGAAGATCAGCTTGACCAGAATTCTATTCATCCAAGTCAGAAAGTCAAATTGTATTGAAAACACCCACCCATACTCTAGAATTCCCCAAAGTTCTTGTTATATTTTATTGGTTTACACATCTGTATATTCCCAAAATGCAAAAGGCAATTTTAATGTTATTGTATGTTATCTTCTTTTAAAAAGATGTTTTTTCTGATCTCCTTCAGCAGATGAAGTGATTTATATTAAATTCATATTTGTTTCCCATTATTGTATATTTTATTCCCTTTCTGCTGTTTTTTTTAACTTCCCTTGCAACTGTATTTTAATATGATTTTGATTAAGTTCAAGTGACAGCTTTACATATCCAAGGAAACTTCATAATGAACCTTATTCTACAAATGTTAGAAATGGCAGGGTTAGAGGTTTGAAATGAGTAAGTCACATGTAGTCACAGACCATCTTCATGATTGTACTGAACAAAACTGACTAAAACAATGAACCTAGAATGATGAGAAGCCCCTTAGAACTGCAATAAAAAATAACGTGTCCTCTTAGCAGGATACACCTAGCTACTCAGGAGACTGAGATCTGAATAGCACAACTCAAAGCCAGACCAGACAAGAAAAAGTCCATGAGAACCTTATCTTCAATGAATCCAGAAAACCACAAGTGACACTGTGGTTCCAGTGGTAGAGTGCTAGCCTTGAGAAGAAGAGCTCAGGGACAATACTCAGAGCCTGAATTCAAGCCCTTAACTGGCACAAATTTAAAAAAAAAAACTTTTTACATAGAAAACACACTTGCACAATCCTGTTTGTTGGTATATGAATCATCAGAACCAAGCTATGATTTCAGCCTGGATGCCCCGCAATGGATGAGTAAATCAAGCAACTGTAGTGTACATATATAATGGAAATTGAGGAAGAATGATACTACATCATTTGCAAAGAAACTGATGAACCTGTTTCTATTCATGGAAACCTATCACTAAACTTTTGGGATTTTCTTCCTTTTCTTAAAAAAAAATTTTGCCAGTCCTGGGGCTTGAACTCAGTGTCTGAGCACTATCCTTGGACTGTCTCAAGGCTCTTAAACCACAACACCATTTCTGGCTTTTTCTATGTATATGGTACTGAGAAATAAAACCCAGGTCTTCATGAATGCTAAGCAAGCACTCTATCAGTAGTCCAGACTCCTGCCCCCCATATCACTAAAGTTTTTGAAGTGACTGTATGTACTATATAATACAAGAATCTTAAATTCTGACCTACCTCTACACCAAGAATAGACAAAGTATAGCCCACAGGAAAAACTCAGACTCACAACCTATTTGGGCATGTCCTTTGAGCTGAAAGGGGTATAAGACATGTAAACATTCTTATCTCAAGTTAACCAGCAAGAAGCCCAATCTGGAGCTGTGGCTCAAGTGGTAGAGTGAAAAAGCCTCACTCAAGCCATGCCTTGAGTGCAAAAGCTAAGGGACAGTGCTCAAACCTTAAGTTCAAGCCCCAGAAGTGGCACAAAAGGTGACAGATCTGTCTCTCAATGGTGGACATTGATGGAGCGCAAAAACCTCAAACCCAACACCTGTGATGTGGAGGAATCCTCCACAATGGCCCATCTGCACTGAGGGGCAAATAAGTCCAAGAGTGACTGCTACTCATCTTCCAGCCTAGCCAGCCAGGAGACATAAAGACTGTGTGGAAAAGTCTGGGTAACTCCTGCACATATTTTAGCTTTAAACAAAGGCCATGTGCATGAAGTATCATCCAACCACTCGCTTCTGTTCCAGGTGCCCTCATGTTAGGAGCGATGCCAGCAGCAGTTGCCATACTCCACACAACCCACAAACCCAGGAATACAGCTTAAGAGCAAAGACACAATGATGCCGCCTCCATCTGAGCTTCTCATTTGTCAAATTCACCATCCTGATGGTTTAAGACATCTTTGGTTTTCTGTTACCAGTGGTCAAAAGCAGTCTCTGTGATTTATGGGCCCCATTGTCAGCGAGATCTCAAACATAAACCACTTCCTACCAAAGACAATGAATCCTAAACTCTAACTTCTCCCACTGAACCAGAGCATGCAGACAGAGAAATTATATTAACATAGATACATGCATCAGAAATTCTTCCAAATGTGCTGGGCACATGCGCGCGCACACACACACGCGCGCACACACACACACACACACACACACACACACACACACACTCTCCAGATGTATTAGGCTTAGTGGTCAGGATTTCTGCAGAGCACACAGGATGAGGACAAGTGCTTACATAAATCAATGCATAAAGACTGATGTAGTAGCTTTCATTCTAGAAAGCAGAATAAAGTCCTGAAACTGCAAAGACAATTTTTTGAGAGGGGGGGAGGAATCCCCATAAGAATCCCAGTAGAGCTAGGACTATGCAAATAAAATTCCAAACTAATCAACATGGTCCCATTTCTCTAGCTAAGTTATCGCCAATGTCTCACAATATTGTTGATTCATAAAGAAAAAAAACAACTTTTAAAAAAAATTTTGTCTTAAAAAATTGCCAGTACTGAGGTGTGAACTCAGATCTCCATACTTGTTCTGTGTGCTTGCTTGCTGTTCTACACCTTGAGCCACTCTTCCATCCCTATTTTTTGCTAGTCATTTTGGAGATGGGGATCTCTTGGACTTTTCTTTTCAGACTGGCTTCAAACAGTGATGCTCCAGGTTGTATATTCCTGAGTAGCCAAGATTACAGGCGTGAGTCACTGACACCTAGCTTAATATTTTCTTTATTTACATGTAAGCATTTATTTTATTATATTTATTTATATTATTGTACTATATATTATATTTTATTTGTCCATATATGTAGATGTAGTATATATTGCATTTTATGTATGCATATGCACACATATTATATAAATATGTGTATATTATTTATAATTATCGTTTACTTATAAATATTATAAGTATGTATTTATAAATAACGATATTTATTTTCATTATCTTTAAGGAGCTGTGAAAAGTTGATGGACATTGTTAAGTACAAGGCATCTTCATCCATGACCTCACTTCCATCCTTCTCCCCATCTCTCCCACTCATTTCTCCCATTCCATGCTCTGACTCCATTTCCACATATGCACATTAAATATTATGACTGCACTCACCTACCCTTTCTCTCTCAGTCCATCTTAGAATTATGTTTTTAAAAAAGGTTTGTGTCCAAGGTTCGTAATGTACCCACTACCTAATGAATGTAACTGTAATCTCTCTATACATTACCCCAACAATAAAATACAGTAAAAAAATGTTAAGTTTGTGTCTAAGTTGGATGATAATAAAAACTAACTTAGCTATTATTAGGTTTTTAGACTTAGGCATACTAAATAAAGCCAAATTGAAGTACCATTGGTTGTTATTTCAAGCCAGTCTCTGGCTGGATTGGATTCTAAAAACAGAAATTGGCTAAATTTCTCCCAACGTGGTAAACTTTCTCCTTTCAGCCAGACTCCACATCTAGATAAGAATTCGTTCTCTTTCAAATATCCACCAGAATCTCTTTCTGAGCAAAGAGCTGGATGTAGGGCTGTGGTAAGTAATCAGGCACTTGATGAAATGTCTATGAGATTAGACATGAGCTTCTGTTCTCGGGACATCAAAATCTGCAGTTGCAGTCTTGTCACTGGGGTCAGAAGACTTGGATACTTCATTTGGGAAGCATTCCCTGTAACACAGATAGAATTGCTAAGAAGAAAGGATCAAGTATGCAGTTGATCCATCTCTTTCTTGAGAAAGAGAAGTGGTCTGATAATCTTCTGTGGTGGCAGCTTTGTGTCCTAGGCTTGCTCTCTCTTCTCACAGCCTCTCAACACTGACATTTTCACATAGCAAATGCAGTAGATACACTGAATGCACATGTTAAAGTCGTAGAGAGACTGGAAGGGCCATTTTCTTTTTGACTAAAAAGACATATTAACAATGTTGTTCTTTTTTTTTTCTTTCTTTCATTGCCAATCCTGGGGCCTGAACTCAGGGCCTGGGCACTGTCTCTGAGCTTCTTTGTGCTCCAGGCTAGTGCTCTACCACTAGAGCCACAGTGCCTCTTCTGGCTTTTTCTGTGTATGTGGTACTGAGGCATCGAAAACAGGGTTTCATCCATGCCAGGCAAGCACTCTATCTCTAAGCCACATTCCCACCCCTTAATGATGTTAAACTGCATAAATACTACTCATTGCCCTTTCTTGGGTATAAAGGGCAAGGAAAAAACATAGCAGCCTGGTTCAGTAATAGAGGAGAAAGAGGAAAGACAAAAATATAGCCTTTCAGCAGTGCCAAGAGCTATTCTAGCTAAGTATAAGGTATCTCTAAGTTCAAGGCATTTTCCTTAGTGTTTCAATGTCAATGTACAATTTAGAAATCTGAAAATAAAGAAACAGTCATTTGTTTTTATATCTTTGTTTCCTCTTACTAAAGTTTTATTATATCACCAGCTGATGGATTTTTTTATTTACTAGTAGAGGAAATGTATCTTTCCCACCCCTTAAATCCCCTGGACTTCAATTAATATATTAAGGGGATCAATGATCAGTATAAAATATATTCCCAAATCTGAGTTGCAACTATTACATTTGAAATGATTACATGGCATAACAAATCATTATGCATGAATCTTTGGCATCAAGAATAAACAGTATGTGTTGTAAAGTGACGCCGTGCCGGGCTTTTCCCTAACCATTCACAGCAGATAAATTCATCCTTTACACACAGACTCTCAAAATGCTTCTAGTAATTCTCTGTCAAAGGTAGATGCTTCCTTTTCTTTTATGTAGAAAATGAGTGACAAATTTTAGGCCTCTGTATTTCCAAATAGAAAGAACAGTCCAGCCGGTGCAGTGGCTCACACCTGTAATCCTAGCTACTCAGGAGGCTGAGATCTGAGGATCAAGGTTCAAAACTAGCCCGGGCACAAAATGATGAGACTCTTATCTCCAATTAACCTCTAGACAATGAGAACTGGGGCTTGGCTCAAGGGAAGGGTGGTAGCCTTGAGCTGAAGAGCTCAGGGACAATGCCAAGGCCCAGAGGTAGGGCAGTAGCTTTGAGCTGAAGAGCTCAAGCACAGCGTCCAGGCAGAATTCAAGCCCCATGACCCACCAAAAAACAAAGAAGGAAGGAAGGAAAGAAAGAAAGAAAGAAAGAAAGAAAGAAAGAAAGAAAGAAAGAAAGAAAGAAAGGAAGGAAGGAAGGAAGGAAGGAAGGAAGGAAGGAAGGAAGGGTTCAATGGTTACAAAGGAGTCAAGCCCAATGCCAATCTATGCTCCTAATTTTTTTTATAAAATATTTGAGACTTTCATACATTTAATTCCTAAGAACTGGCATTCTTCAAATAGTTCTTTCAATCATGGAATCTCATTTGAACCTTCCAGGCACCCTCAGATGTGCAAACACTTGTGTTCTTTCAGTAGGATGATATATATATATATATATATTTAAGATAATAATTTTTGACTCATCTAAACATAAATGGTAAAGAGATTTAGCCAAGCTCACCTTTCCTCAGCTCTAGATTTCTGGTACATGCCAGGCTCTTCTCCCTACAAAACACTGTTGAAAATTGTTTTTAAAAACTTTTTATATCAAATGTTTATCTAGGCCAGGCAGAGTAGCTCATGCCTGTAATCCTAGCTACTCAGAAGACTGAGATCTGAGGATCACAGTTCTTCAATTAACCACCAGAAAATCTGAAATGACACCGTGACTCAACATGGTAGAGTGCTAGCCCTGAGCTGAAGAGTACAGGGATGGAGCCTAGGTCCAGAGTTCAAGGCCCATGCCCGACAAAAAAAAAATGTTTATTTGGACACTTTATGCCTAGAATCCTAGCTACTCAGCAAAATAAGGTCTTAGGATTGTGGTTCAAAGCCAGCCTGGACAGAATAGTCACCAAACTCTTATCTCCAATTCACCAGCAAAAAGCCAGAAATAGAGCTGTGACTCAAGTGAGCATAAAAACTAAGGGACAGTACCCAAGCTCTGAGTTCAAGCCTATGTGCGCACACACACACACACACACACACACACACACACACACACACACAGAGAGAGTTTAAAATATTGCTTCCCTCTCAAAAAAATCCCTATCCAATATTTCTTTTTCTCTTTTTTCAATAAATGAAAGTTGTAAACATCATGAGACTCTAGCATTGGTAGCCGGCCTACAAGCTACCAATCCAAAGTCCTTCTTCACAGTAGTCACTGAGCAAAACTCCACCTCATCACAAGCACTATTCACTGATCAAAACAGGCTGGAAATGCTTTGCAAATTGCTTTGAAACCCAGGTGACAAGCCACAAAAAGAGTGTCACTTTCTTTGCTTAATAGTCACATTTCTTTGCTTAACAGTCACATTTCTTTTTCTTTCTTTAAATTACTAACAATTTAAGCATTCACTGTCCTTATGAGATGAGATTCTGATTTCTTTGGACCTTCCCCAAGTATAATATTTTTTTGGCTCCAAGTATGAAAATTTTTCACTGTCAAATACATTTTTTAAAGATTGTGGTAGTCTTGTAGAATCAATCTTTCTTTCTTTCTTTCTTTCTTTCTTTCTTTCTTTCTTTCTTTTTTCTTTCTTTCTTTCTTTTGGATCATAGGGCTTGAACTTGGCCTGGGTACTGTCCCTGAGTTCTTCAGTTCAAGGCTACCACCCTATCCTTGAGCCAAACCCCACCTCCCATTTTCTAGAGGTTAATTGGGGTTATGTTTCAAGTCCTTTTGTGCCTGGGCTGACTTTGAACCTTGATCCTCAGATCTCAGCCTATTGAGTAGCTAGGATTACAGGTGTGAGCCACCTTTCTACAAGAAAGAAATAGTAATAAACCGAGAATGACTTGTCACAGACAGAACCTCAAGGTGAAAGCCTTTGACACAGCTGACTCTCTCATAGTATGTAACTTTTGACATTTTATTCCAAAGAAATTTGTGTTCAAAACTGTTAGCCATATGTTATATACTCCAAGAGTTTGTTCATCTACAGATCCTAACAAAGGATATCTTGAGTCTAAAAGGGAGAAGACAAGTTGCACTTAGCTGGGCTCTGGTGGCTCACCTTTCTAATCCCAGCCACTGGAGGCTGAGATCTAAAGATCACAGTTCAAAGCCAGTTCAGTTCAGACAGGAAATTCTATGAGACTCTCATCTCTAATTAACTATTAAAAAGCCAGAAGTGGAGCTGTGTCTCAAATGGTACAGTGTCAGCCTTGAGCAAAGCTAAGGGACAGTTCATGCCCTAGATATAGATAGACTAGAAAGATAGGCAGGCATGAGAGAGAGAGAGAGAGAGAGAGAGAGAGAGAGAGAGAGAGAGAGAGAGAGAGAGAGAGAGAGAGAGAGAGAGAGAGAGAGAGAGAGAGAGAGTCCACAAAACTGTCAAACTTAAAATGCTCTAGAGGCATTGCCTTTCATGAACTAGCAATGAGTCAAATTGCCAAATAGCCTCTTCTTTCTCACAATTGAGCAAGTTTTAACTCAATCTGTCAGTTCTCCCATTATGCCACTTTGAAGAGATCATTTTAACCCCAGAGAGCATTCCAGTAAATTGCCCACTATAGCAACTTTAAAGGCTGTGTTATAACACCTTGTTTCTTCAGCAAAAAAAGCAGAGCTCCCTGACAGCCTGACAAGTTAATGAAAGCTCTCCCTCTCCCATCTGAGTACATCACTTGACACACCTGCCTCCAGCAAGTGAGATCCCAATTGCTTCTTCATTTGACCCACAAAGCACCTTTGAACACTTTTCTTATGAATGAGGTCAACCTGCACACAAGCCACTTTGGTACATTCCCAAACCTTTTAAAAATAATTCCATCACTTCGGCTAATCCTAGGAGGTCTCTCAAGAACCAAGTGCACTTGTAAAACTATCCCTAAATAGGCTCTCCTTTTTCTGTCCTGACTTCCTTTAACACCCTGGTTATATTTTACTTGGATCAAGAGACACAGCAAATCTCAAGAGTGGAGAACACTGGCTCATTTTTTCGACTGTTTCAAGGAGTCTGCTCTCTGCACTCCTGCCCCTCTTTCTAATGAATTTGATTAGGCTAAATTCCCTTTTGTGAAACCAAACACCAAGATTTTCCCCCTACCATATTCCCAATGCTTTCACTTGGCTCCAGTCTCCATTAATTAACCAGCTGGATCTATGAAAGTTGCACACCTTTTTCCTAGTCCATGTATAGATTCTTTAAAAGCCTGTCAGCAGTCAGTTAAAATGTTTAGTCTTGCTTGAAATTAATTTTCCACTTTTATTGTTCCAATTCTTTGGCAGGTGTTATGGCTTTGTAATAATCCCCCAGAACCCTTTGAACTTATTACACATTTTTTATGTTTGCACTTGATGTGTTTCCATAGCAACACATGGAGTCTATTGACTGTCTTGTTCCAGGAGATGTAGGGAATGGATAAGTGTGAGGTACGGAGTGAACATGTCTCTTATGGGCTGAACCAACTTGATGGTCCAAAATGGTGTTTGAACTGTGGTTGCAGTGAGAAGATTTTTTTAAATCCAGCCTTAACTATTTAGTCAATGAACATACTTGCATTAATTCTGTTCTACTTTGTTAAAATAATTTTTACTTGGTTAATAAATAAGATCGTGAGTACATTGGAGATGGAAGACTATTAATTTCATAAGAACAGTAGTTTCTAAAGATCCTAGCACCTCAGTTTTTTAAACTGAATTAATCTCATTAAAATCTCATATTATGGTTTGACCGCAAAAGCTATGATATTGTCTGGTGTGGGGGCACACACCTGGAATTCCACCTGTCGACAGGCTGAGGAAGGAGGGTCCTGAGTTCAAGGTCAACCCAGGCTAGGGTAGTGAGAGCATGTCCAAAAGAAAACAAAAACAAAACCCAAAGGCAGCATCCCTTACATCATTTAACTAATAATATATCTGATTTGTACTTGAAGTGTTGAATTAGATCATATCAATTGTTAATCACTGTAGAGTTTACATTGTGTCTCTCGACTTTCAGACAATGCTGGTCTTTGTGGGGCAGAATCCCCATCCAACAGAGTCATGTTTATTAGGTCCAGAGTGCTCACCACTACACAGTGCAAGTACACTACACAGGATGTTCTCCTGAGCGAAACTAATCACCAAGCTGCAATCCATTTATTTACCACTGCCTTCCTCCCTCATTCAGGGAATGACTACCACCCACACTCACACTTACACATTTCAACATTTACAGGTAATTTCCGACCCTGTGCTACCTAGAGAGAAAGCAGTGGGGAGGTGGCAGGCTTCCAGTCAGCCTTTGGTGATGAGGCTGTCAGGTAGCAAATTTGGGGAGCACATGATTGGGGCAAATGTTCACCTAGTTGCCAGGAAGTGGGAGAAACCCAGAGGAAGGGGCCAGGGTTCTACAATCCCACAGAGGGATGTGCCCCCCCAATAATTGACGGTGCTTACATAAAGACCCTATCATCCCTCTATACAGCCACTCTGGGCACTGTCTTCACACACCGATTTTAGGGGCACATTCAAGGCCTAAACTATAGCACCAGCAAACAGATGTGAGTTCACATCTTGGCTGTTCTGCTTCCAGGGCAATGTGGGGGGCACCTGTCTAACACACTGAGTCTCAGCTCTCTATGCACAGTCTAGGGGCACAACATACTCATACACGACACACAAAAGATTGTTGTACATCTGCCATTCTTTGAATAGTCAATAAATACTGAATAAATATTTTAAGTAATGTTCAGTGTGGAAATTATCATTCTTTTCTTCATACACATGGTGAATTTATTAATGCTGTGTAGATTATCCAATAACACCTTCTCATTCATGAAATTTAGATTCTTGAAAAGCCCGATAGTAAGAGAACTGCTTTTATATAGATATAGATATGGATATAGCTATAGATAGATACAGATGTATATAAAGATATGTATATATATATATCTTTCCAAAACAAAATGTGCCCCAATCTCAAATCTCTGAAGTTTTGTTGTATGTACTCTGCATCTGAGTTGATCATTGCAAAGATGTTCAGGGTTCTTATGTCCTCTTAATATATTTTTCCAACTATTATCAATTTTATTGCATTTATTCCTACTAACATTCCTGTTCTAAAGAATATGTCATGCAATATTAATATATTGCCTCCTGGTTTCTTCTTATCTCTGTTTCCTTCATAAATAAGTTTCTCTAGTTTGCTTTTTCTTCAATGGTAACTAGGTTCATAGGAGGGCGCCCACACACAGAATACTATGTATTTTTATTCAGTGTATTCAGATTTTATCCACATATGATATCATTGCATTGATGTTTAGATATTAGCATGCAGTTGTAATTAGAGTTTCATATGCCGTCCTTCAATTCCATCTGCTCTTTGTATCTTGTTGCTTTTTACTGACTTTTTGTACATTATATCTTTACTAGCATCTGACTAGTTATATCTATTTGTCTTATCCCTTTTAGTGGTTCCTTTGGGTTTACAACACTGATCTATACCTCTTGAACTTCAATGTTATTTTATGAATTGTAAGAAGAAATCTTACAGTATACCTCCATTTCCACTTCCTGTGATTTATGGTAGGTTTGTCATGCATATTATATCTACAAGGATATGTATTGAATGATATTTCAAACATCTTTTAAAGAAAGAAAAATGCACTTTTAAAAAATCAATCATATGCCATCTCCAGTACTCACCATTCTATAGAGCTGGTCTAAATTTTGTCTGGTATCCTCTGTCTACCTGAATAATGCTTCTTTTTCAAAGTGCAGGTCTGAGGGCAGACAAATTATGAGTCTGAAGCCATCTTAGACTACATAATGAGATACTCTTCTGAAAGGAAAGAAAGCAAAGAAGGAAAGGGAAAGTGGAGGGGGAGGGAAGGGAAAAGGGAAGGCGAGGAGGGGAAAAAGAAAAAGAGAATAAAGGAAAATATCAGGGAGGGGAATAGAACAGGATAGGGAAGAGAGTAGGATTTCTTTTTTTAAATAATTTTATTGGATATAGAAGTCTAAAGCATTCCAGTCTAGATTATTTCAAATGTGGATTAAAGTAAGCTGCCTTGCTGGTGAAAAAAAAACCTCTTTCTTTACAAACTGACCAAATCACCTCTTTTGTCTAATCAAAGCTTCCAGGTCTGATAGACAGGCATGAGTTTCCGTGACAGCAAGTCTGTATGCATGAACTTGTCAACAGAAATCCTTTTGTCCAGTTAACTCATGCAAATAGCAGAGTGAAAAATGTGGTATTGTTCACAACTCTATTGCATATGGTATACTGGAAACCATTGGATTTGTGCACTTAAAACTGGCAAAGAATTTGTAAATTGTAACTCACCAAAACTTACCAAATGAAAACATCAGTTTGGTCATCCTGAAACCAATACACAATCCTACTGAACCAAAACAAAAATTAGGACATTCATATTCAGACTTAGTATAGATCAAATTCTCATGAAACAATCATATGTCCAAAATGACATAAAATATACTTTGAGGATTGTTACTCATTTTTAGATTATTTCCAACTTTTAAAGTAAAACAAGACTGAGACAAGAACTCTGCTCACTTGAGATCCAAATTGCTCCAAAATAAGCAAACATTTAAGGAATTCTTGGTCAAACTTATCATTGCAGAGTCAATGGTATATTTTATCTCCAAAAGAGCAGCTGGAAGTACATTTCCTTTCAGCTTCAAGAATATACAATTATTTTATCAATTTCCACTGCTTGGGACAGTAATCCTTCCCACAATTTCTGTTCTTAAACTTGTATTCAGTTGATCAATGATTTTCCCATTATCCCCATATGGAGATACAGATAAGAGACTTCTGATGGCACTCAGTTTCCTACAGTACAAGATTATCAAAATGACCAGATAATCTTTAGTTCTTTAGTCTGCCAAACAAGTAAATGGAAGCAGAGCTTTCTGAGAATGAGGACGCTGACCCACCAATTAAATTCACAAAATTGATGTCTATTGATATGCTGGCCAGAAATAATACATAATATGCATTTTTCCATTAAAGTTTAGGTATTTAAAGCAATCAGTATCTTTCCATCTAGAACTTACTGAGTTTAAAAAGAAAAGAAGCAGTGATATGGCTCTTGCCAAATCATCTCTGTAGAAAAGTCACTTAATTATACATTGGTGGATTCAAATAATATTACAGAGGGAAATAAATTGAGATGTGGAATGATGGCATCTGATGACCAGGCTGGAAAGAAGGTATAACATTTCCAGTGCCTAATTCTGGTGATGAGGAGGGATTTCCATAAATTATTGACCCACAGCCCACAGAGTGCAGTACCATTTCTAACACACAAACACGACTCTTTCTCTCGACAGGCCCACAATACAGGATGGAAAGCAGCCAGAGAATAACCATTTCCCAGTCTCAAATTCCATGTGCCATCGTTTCAGAATCTTGACATCATGACTAGAAACAAGCTACAGTAGACTGGTGTTTAAATACAAACTAGATGTGTCATCATGGCATGGTACCCACAACTTTATCCCATTCACTAATCACACACCTCACACGAGTATTTCTTCCAGGCCAATATGAGGGAAAATGAAAATAAAGCTGTTCCCATAGCTAAACACACAGGGACTGATTCTTAGAGTGGAGGGACAACAAACTATGGAGAGGTTGTGTTGAGGGCTGGAATACAGACGGGTTGGCACTTGGTGTTTGTGATGGAATGCAAGTGTCTGAAACTGGCATCTTGGAAAAGTCTCAGATCTTTGAGTCAGCATCTGAAATGAAATCATACTTAGCTCTGAAATTGTGACTGACTCTCTATGTAGCACCTTAGTCCTATACTTTGTCAGCAGGAAACTAAGAGAAGCTGATCTTCAAACCACACGGGCAGAAACGAGCTCGATAGATCAACAATCTCAAACATACCTATCTGCCACTCACCTCCTTCTCAGCCTATATCTAATAATCAAAGTGCAGTCCAAGAGCAGATCACAGGGAAAACAGTGCAAGCATAGATCGTGCAGAGAATGAAGCAATGAGGAGGTTAAGAGAATTAACTAAGGGAAGGAGTGCTCAGGAATTCTCAGAATTTTTCTGAGACAAAGGGAAGTCTTCAGAGTACTGAGAAGGGTAGCAAAAATGTAATCTGGCTTACAACAACAACAACAAAAAACAAAGTCAATTGCATATATATTTTTAAAAAACAGTTCTCATGGCTTCCTCAACTTGCTTCTTTCTAATTCAAAATGTAGGCAGCCAGTTGAGAATCTATAAGCAGTGTTGGTAGCTGTCCGGACTCTTCTGCATTGTACAGGATTTCCTCTTTGTGTTCTGGTTCCTGCTGCTGGTAATTCCAATATAAGCTGTTCCCTAACAGGAAGTGAGGAAGAATCTAATTCTACCTGGAAATTCACAGTAATGTCATTACTATAAGGCTGTGCATTTGAGCAAGCACGACCTTCTCTCCAAGATTTCTTCAAAGTAGAAAGGAATTTAAAAGTGCCCAGAAATGAAGCTCCATTGACACAGCTTCACAAGTGTGTAGCAGGAAGCTTATCAAATTGTATGTATCTTGAATATTCACAGATTGGTTATATATGTCAAAGGTAATAGGAGCTTCTCCTGTCCAATCAGGACATGGGCTATTGAATGAAAAGGCATCTTCAGAAACTTCAGGAATGGACATCATAAAATGCCTACCTAGAGAGAATAGATCTGAAAGGAGACTCTGGTGTAATGAGATAAAGTTAAGAAAGATAATGGATGGAAACACGCATAGTCCATGGAGTAATCAAGTTCAGGCTGCTCCATGGTGGGAGATGGGGTGGGGGAGAGGTGGGTGAATGGCTGAATAGCATGGCAGTGCTATGAATGAAAGCATGAATGAAGTTGAAGAATGACACCTGTAAAAATTGCTTAAAAGGTCCAGAGATGATAAAGTAATCAAGAGGGTAAATTTGACACCAATACATGTATGGGAATATCACAACAAAACATTGTTATACAATTAATATATGCGACTAAAAGAGAAGAGGATTCATGATTAAAATTCTGCAACCTAATCATTAATTACTACAGATTATACAAAATTTAGAATATCTTCTAAGTCACTGAGGTCTCAAAGTAGAGCATTTATCTCAATAAATGTCCTCAATGCCTCTAACACATATTATTATAGGAAGGGTGAGGAATTCTGGGATTCATAGAAGTGCCTACAGTCTGCAGCGAAATGGTTCATTATCAGTTATGGGCGGGGAGTGAAATCTTTGCAACTTACATGCATTATAATTTTTAAGTAATTAAAAAATTTGTTTGTTTGTTTTCAAAGGAAAATATGGGTACCAGTGGCCTAATACCTGTAATCCTAGGAAACACAACCAGATAATAGCATACTAGACCTGCCAAGACATAAAAAGTCCACAGGAGCCATCACAGGCCAAGTTTGAGATATGATTCAGATGGGAGAGCTCTAGCTGAGCAAGTGACACAAATGAGCAAGAGGTTCTGAGTTCAAACTTAGTATCATCACCCACCAAAGAAAAGAAAGAAAAATATGTGTTTAATGTAAAAAATACAGGTAATTTCTTCTCTCCACAGTTTTGTGGTTATGAACAACATTGGAATATCATGGAACTAATTCCAATTACTGTTAATACATCCACAAAATGAACTCTGTACTCTTAAATAAGTATTCATAGAAATGGACAGAAACTTCTCAAAGGTTTATGTGATTCTTACAGTTAATCTTTGATTTCTTATTTTAAAAAAAAACACTTTAACTGTCTATGATCTTATTTTTTTCCCAGTCCTGGGGCTTTTTAAAGTCTCTGCCTCCACATTAAGCCACATTGGGAGACCTTGGGGTTAGAACTTCAGTATATGATACCACATGTGAAGGATGGAATGCTGTAGGATCAACCAGTAATTTGAGTTTTGAAAACTGAAAGTTTTTAAAAATGTTTTCCCAGTCCTGGACTTGAACTCAGGGCCTGGGCACTACCTTTGAGCTCTCTACCACTAGGCCATACTCTCAGCCAAATATTTTTGATTAATTGATAGATTACACAAACCTTTGAGAGCATAACAACCTGTGGGGTTGTTTTCCTTCATGTAAAACCATTTACTCTCTATTCATGAAGCTGATCCTGGTATCAAATAAATGCTCTCAAAGTATTTTATACATCCATGGGAGAAATAAAACACATCTATTGAAATTCCAACAGTCTTCATAATTGTGATGTTTTTTTTATTATCGACAGACACGTAAACTATTATGCGTGTCTACAGCAAACTCATCTGCGATGTAATCTGAAAGCAGATTAAGTCGCTCCCAAAGGGAATTTTCGTAGTCACTTCATTGATTTTAGTCAAATGAGATGGAAAGTCAGTCCGACTCAGTCGGCTCAGAAATCGTTTTTCCTATGTCCTTTTCTGGTCATGAGAAGAGCATCGGTGGACATGTCTGGTGGTGTCCAGCTTGACCGGCCCTCTACTGGGCACTGGGCTCCACCCTGTGTCTGCTATGTCCATCTCTCACCACCCTCACCACCAGCTTGCTCTGAAAGCACCCAGCCAGGCACACCTCCTCCCTGCTGGCCCCAACCCCTTTCCCCGCCCCTCAACCTCCTCACACCTGAGAAAATGCTCCCCTGAGTAAACTCTGCAACTGTTAAAAGTCAAATATTCTGGGGTCTTGACTCTATAGGAGCATCACAATAGAATCAGAGAGTAGTCATATTTATCTTCCAAGGCAGAGAAAGACATACAGACAGAGACAAAACAATAAAGAGAGAGACAGGGACCCAGGTGAAGTCCTCCAGGCTGTTACCTGGCACAATGTCTGATTATCCGGTCTCCTCTCTGTGAGATTCCTAACTCCCAAGAACTTCAAATCTCACTCACTGTTACTGAAACTCTGCCTCACAGCCTTTCTGCTGGCACCAAGTGTTCCCAGCTAATCTCTCAGGTGTGGCTTATGAGAGAATTTCTTTCCCTCTGATTATCCATCCAGTGCTACTGAAGAAACAAAACTTGCAAATAAAATGGGCAGCATTTGAATGATTGATAATCTAGTAGAAATGCTCACAGGAAAGCACCTGAAGCTCAGTGCATCCTTGAAAACCACTACCTAAAATGGCAAACTGCCTTTCCATTTTTCTAAAAGCGTATGTCATCACCTCTCAGTAAATTCCATCAGAGTGAATCTTCCCAGATAAAATGTAAACACTATTTTTCTATCTCTTGGCATACAATGCTTTGCATGTGGTAACTCTGTGATAGATGACTCAGATAAATATCTTTCTTTTAAAGAAAACTCTCTCCATATAATTTATTGTGAAGCTTTATTCAGAATCGGAACCAAAGATGTGACTATTTTGTAGAGTTGATGGCACAAACTATTCTAGTTTTGGGTCATATTACACCAAAATAGTGGCTCCTTCAGGCAAACATGTCATTAGTGATTAGGTATATGTTCATCTTGTTTATGCCTGGTAACTAAATTAATATACTGAAATGCTTTCAAAAGAAAGCAAATGGAGCTAGGGGCTGGTGGTTCACACCTGTAATCCTAGCTTTCTAGAAAGATGAGACCTGAAGATCATGGTCTGAAGCCAGTCCAGACAGAAAAATGCTTGAGACTCTTATCTCCAACTAAGCGATAGAAGGCCAGAAGTGAAGCTGTAGCTCAAGTGGCAAAGAACTGGCCTTGAGCAAAAATACTCAGGGACAGTGCCCAGGCCCTGAGTTCAAGCCCCAGTACTTATACACACACAAAGAGGAAGAGGAAGAATGCCATGAAGAGGGGAATAGGAGGAAATGGAGAAGAAGGAGGGGGAGGAGGAGGAGGAACAACAAGAGGAGGAAGAGGAGAAGGAGGAGCAAGAGGAAGAGGAGGAAGAAGATGGAAAAGCAAAGATCTTGCTTGATCACAAAAATAAAGGCCTTTTAGGAGGTGGGATTTTTATTTTAATTCACAACAATATGAGGTTTACTAGGCAGAAATCAGAGGCACTATGAACTGGAGTCAACTCAGCCAAATGAGGTGAGTATACCCACTTTCTTAGTCATGGTGTCCTGAGGAGCTGCAGTCCTTTCATTAGTTGATTAATTGTCTGGGAACGTCCTGAGTCAATATTTTTGTTTCCTGCTTTCACCTGCCAGTGGTGAACATTTTTCTCCATTTTCTGAACATAGGACTAAATCTGACAAGGGAGTTATGACAAGACATGTAAGAAGCCGCCCAATTCAGATGCACTGGAACATTTGAACCATTTAAAGCATGCTTTTCTCTTTCTGGAAGAAGTTTTGGAATTCAGAAGATGATCATGATGACCTAATTTTGCTGTGAGGCCACAATTAAATTTGAAGACATTCAAGGCCCTGTGTAATTAAAACTGAAGTGCTTCAATTTTGCATTACACGAGTAAAGTAAAACATTGTATGCATTTATTTAGAAGAAACTGCAAAAATACTTTGTAACAGCCACCCTTTAGCTTAGAAGAAACAACAGAAAGCCGTGACCTAAACTTTGGAATACTTTCGAATACTTTGAATTTAAATTTCTGAAACTTAGTTCTCTACAAAGAATCTGTGAAACACTTGCAGTGTGGTTTAGCATCACGTCTATGCATGTATAGTTACTCTGGGTGCTGTCTCTTACCATTAGTGTTGGTGTTGTACTTCTTGAGCCACAACACCACTTCTGTTTTTTTGCTGATAATTGGAAATAAGAGTCTAACAGACTTTCCTGTCTAAGCTGACTTCAAACTATGATTTCAAGATCTCGATCTTCTGAGAAGCTAGGATTATAGGTGGAAGACACTGGAGTAATTCATTCATTATCAATCACCTCAACATATGACTTTTTTCATTATCCGAAAACAAAACTTAATTAAAGTATATTTATTTAAATGATTATTTTTGTATTCTGCTTGAAAACAAGTATTTTTATTAAATACATGTGCAAAAGCAATCAAGCACTCATTTTCTATAGCCTTGCAGAATCATAGACTCGAAATACCCTTGCTGTAGACTGGGAATTCAAATTGCATCATTGGGGCTAATAGGAAAATAAACAGATCTTTCTTTAAATGCTTTATAAAATACAAATGATGTGGATAAGCATGATCTCACAGCCAGGATAGCCTAGAAAAAAATTGGGAAGTTATTGCTGGGAGCGGGAGGGTTAAGAGAAATGCTGGAAGGAAGGGGACAGGGCTCTGATCTAGACAAACACAGCTGTATGGGGGTTGTAGGTTGCATTTCTGGTGATGTAGAATCCTGTGGAATCAGGATCTAAAGCTAGGGCTCTAGCTTTCAGAATTTCTTCTGGGTTTTTTGTTTGTTTGTTTGCTTGTTTGTTTTTTAATTCTTGAGACCAGTTTTCCATCTATGGTCTTCTCAATTCTGTGTGTACTCATACTTTCCCTACCCTTTACTCCTTTCGAAGAACAAGACAGAACACTCTGATCTGGTTCTTCAAGCAGCCAATTATGTATCTGAAATAACTTCTCAGCATGCAGAGGATACGGAAATAATGCAGAAAACATGGTACACATTCACAAAAGTTCCTGAGCAGTGTGTTGACAAATATTAGATAGTAGATAGATTTCTTTACTACTGAGAAAAAGTATTTTCTCTCCCAATAATTAAGTGCTGTAATATGCCCAGCTGTGTTCTAAGTGTTCTCTGTACATTTTCTCTCGGTCTTGACAAGGATCCTGTAAGCTGTTTCTATGATCACCACTGAGTGCAGACCAGTAGATTATCTGGCCACACTCGCCAGCTAGAAAGTGGCCGCTTCTGCGCTGGGCCCTGCACTCTGAAGCGCTCGTAGAGCTCTTCGCATGTCTGCTTTCAGATGAGGAAATGAACAGTCCCCGTGGTTCAACAACTCTCAAGCTTCCTCTGCTAACAGGGAATAGACACACGAGTCAAACCTCATCTTTCGGGTTCCACAGCCCACCCTCATCACTGCTTACGAGCTCATAAAACCGCTCCAAGCCCTTAAGTAGGGGTCCCGGGGACACATTGGGCACGTTGTTATGACCACCATGCCCAGAAGCCCGGGTCCTTCCACTGTGTTGGTGGCCAGTGCCCACCATCTCGCCGTGGCAGCCGAGCTGAGCATCAGTATTTCCACCACACTGATCACAAGGGCATCGGTCCCACACCAAACCCCTCATCCTGTCCAAGGCCGTCTGTCAACACCAGACATGCCCTGTGTTCCATGAGAATCACCAACTCTCAAGGCAGCTTTTCTGTCTCCCGGAATGGCCACAGGCTAAGCCAGAAAGAAATTCAACCCAGGGACCCCACACTGGATTCCACGCTGGAACCATCCCCAAGCCTGAGTCAGGAATTGCCAAGTCCCCACAGAGCGCTTTGATCCCAGGAGAGGGAGTTCTCTGGCACCCGAGGAAGAGAGGAGCAGAGACTAGATGAGAGCCCTTTGTTTCCCAGGGCCTGCTCCCTCTAGACGAGCCTTGTGTGTTGCAGAGCGGCTCCAGCCACTGCCCCTGCAAAGCCAGGGGAATTCTGAAGTCAAACACAAAAGCACTGTGGCAGGCCACAGAGTCCTGCACAGCGCAGGCATGCTGCGCACACGGCCGTTCAGACTCCACATGGGCTCTGCACGCCCATCTGGACCACTGGACGAAGCCAATATAAACAGTGGAACTAAATGGCAGAGGGTAGCTTTGTTTTCCCCTCGCCTCGAAGTCCGTGGTGGCTTCGCCTGGCAAGGTTTTGCTGGATTTTCCGTGGTACGTTGCTTGACAGTAAGTATAATGGACCCATGTGTACAAAGCACTGGATAAAGGGGGAGACAGAAGTGCCAAAGTGACCTCTGAACAGCAGGCTGATGACCCACTCCAACCTCTCCTCTAGCAGTGTGACTTTGTAAAGCAAAGCCTGAAACCCAGTGAAACCAAGAAAACATGTAGTGTAACCACACAGAAAACCAAACTAGAAACAAATACAGTTTATAGGACCACCACAAAAGCTCTGCAATATTAAAGTGCTTCTTTAAGGGGGGATTGGGTTTGCTCACTTGAACCAAATTTCACACAGTGCATTTGGAGATAATGAGAAGGATATATATTCTCTGGGTGTCATTATGCTATCTTAATTGTCTTTATCTTAGCTTGATTACCTTGAGATGACTACTGAGACTAATAGACACTGTGGGTGCCATTTTAAACATTTGACTTTGTATACTTCAAGGTAATTTTTATTTTGTGCTGGCCCTGAGACTTGAACGTTGAGGCTGGATGCTGTCCCTGAGCTTCTTTTGCTCAAGGTAAGTGTTGTGCCATTTAAACCACAGCACCTATTCTGGCTTTTTCTGAGTAGTTTATTGGAGATAAGAGTCTCATAGACTTCCCTGCCCAGACTAGCTTCCAACCATGATCCCCAGTTCTCAGTCCCTTGAGTAGCTCATAAGTATGAGCCATGAGCACCCAGCTTTAAGTTAATTTGAATAAACCAAACTCAACGTTGGTCCAAATCCAGTTTCTCAATCTTAAAAATCACTATTGATATTCTGGATTAGATAAATTCACTGTCATGGATGTTTTGAGGATTATAAGATACCTCAACCCACTACACAGTAGTAGCACTTCCTACATGTGAAATCAGAAATTACGCTATATACTGTCTTCGAGAAGGAATATAGAAGGAAGCTGACTTCTGCTCAACACCATGGGAAAGAAATTCCGGAGGCATGTCGGTGCATCTTTCAGGATCGTTCCTGACACAGTCTCTGAGAAGTGCCATAAGAGCAAGGTTACCAGAAAGAAAACTGAAAGAAACGTCATTGCTGCCCTGTGCATCTTGAGAGTTTCTTCCCTGAATCCCGAGATTCAGCTCATTGCACTTCTCTGTAGAGAAGAGCCACAACGCACAGCCAGCCCCATGGTGCCGATTCTGCAGGCGCCAGAATGCAACTGCTCGGTTGACCACAGCCTGAGATCCAAGCAGAGAAATGTGACAAGGCCAGGACCATTAGAGAAAGCCTTCATGAGATGATAAAGAAAGGTCCTGCTCAGATTATGTACCCATCAGTCTGAGACTGGTCTACCCCAAAATATTAAGAAATAAATTTCAAAAACCAGGTACCAGTGGACTCATGCTTGTAACCCTTGCTACTCAGGGGGCTGAGAGCTAAGGAGCACAATTCAAAGCCACCCCAGGAAAGGAAAGTCAATAAGGCTCTTCCCTCCAATAAACTACCACACACACAAGTCAATAAGGCTCTTCCCTCCAATAAACTACCCCACACACACCAAACACACCAAAAAAAAAAAGCCAGAAGTGATGCATAAAGGTCAAAGACAATATCCAGGCCCTGAGTTTAAGCCCCAAGACCAACACATAAAGAAAGCAAGGGAGAGTGGGAAGAAAGTGGGAGAGAGGGAAGGTTGGTGGAAAGGAGGGAGGAAGAGGGAGGGAGGGAGGGATTTATTATTTTTGCCTTACCTGGTCTCAGACATTGTACCATATTATAGCAGCACAAAATGGACTATGGTAAACTATAGAATGAAGACTACAATTTAATTCGTCACATTGCACAATTGTAGGCTTAGTAATGAGAAGCAAATAGACAGCGGACTTGGAGAAGAAAATACAATAAAGAGAATGAGAGTGTATCGTAATTGTAGCCAGTTTGCAAGTTCTTGCCTTCATGGCTTGTTACTGAGCCATGGAAAAACCTGGATCTATATAACATTAGAATTATGAGTTAAGAAAACAAGATTTTTCCACACTTTAAGTACTGCACCTCTCTTTTATTTACATCTAAACTACATATAAATGGAACGTAATCCATTAAAGGATTTTCTTTTGATTATGAAACCTAGAACCTTTTTTGAATTGCTTCCTTCTCAGTTTGTGTCTAAGCAGTAATAACCAATGGGCTCTTGATTGTGTGTGTGTGTGTGTGTGTGCACACGCACGTGCATGCACACACACGATAATACTCATGCTTAAATTCAGGACCTGGGTGTTATCCCTTAGTTTTTTTCCACTCAAAGAAGAAACTCTACCACTTGAGCCACACCTCCACTTCCAGCTCTTTGCTCATTAATTGGAGATAAGAGTCTCACCAATTTTGCTTCCTGGGCTTTTATCAAATCACAATACTCAGATCTGAGCCTCCCGAGTAGCTAGGATTAGAGGCAGGATCCAATGGCACCTGGTTAGTTCCCTTATTTTTAAAACAAATCCACCTCATGCTCAATGTGCCTTGGTTTCCTCTGTGACCGTGTATGGAAGGAGACAGCTGACTGTGGGTAGGAAGAATGGATGTCAAGGGAGAGGAAAGCAACATGAAGACCCAAGAGGAGCCTTCCAGCAGTCTTCAGAGTGGCCTGAACCACATGAGTAATAAAACTAGAAAAATGTGTTTTCATGCAAAAGCAAACTCTTTCATACTGTGTACTTTGTATGAAAACACTCATTAAGTGTGTTACATAAAACTCCCATTTATAAATGTTTAGATTTTCCTATTTTAATTCAGGGCCATTTTTAGCAAATCTCTTACAATAGTGCTCTACTTCATTCATTAGTCTTCTTTTCTTCCAGATGTTATATTTCCTTTAAATAATTACAAAGATGCCAGATCAAATTATCCCTTTCTTTTCAAAAGTGAAAAGCCCCAGTGAGCAAAGACAAATGTTTATGGTAAATTGGTTAAAAGTGCTGTCTCAGGAGAAAAGTGATTCTTAATGCTGAGCATCTCTTGGCAATCCAAATTTTTCCTTCAGTCACTAAAATATATTTCTGGTTTAACCACAACTCATCACACTGTACACACTGGAAAGGTTTCAGAGCTCTGCTATTGAATTAAACACAAAACAAACAAACAACAAAAAAGAGGCCACAGCCTTTGCCGAAAGAAACTGGTTCAGTGTTAACATTTCATATCAGAATTTTACAGCCACCACAGAGATTATGCTCTCTTTTGAGCTTGCCAGATGGTAGTTAGACTCAACCTTACTGCTCACAGAAAAAAACAAAAGTTCTTATTAATTATTGAAAAGCAGGGAACTGAGTAGTGCTTGAAAACACTTTGTATGGTTTTGAACCGTGGCTTTCAAAAGTACTTCTAAACTAGGGGAGGAAAAAAGAGCTGAAGCAGTGGCTGAAATAATGCCATATGTTGTGAGAACTATGCAAGTGTTTGATATTGTTTTCCCTGACACTTGGGTCTCACTTGGGATTAAAGACAAATCCGTGGCCATGAGATGTGACCATCCTCATCTCTCATATCAGGCACTGGCCCTTTGTCTGATATGCCCATGTGTTTCCAATAGCCAACCAGTACTGAGAAACTCTGCACTTAAACCAAGTGCCAGTGAAACAAACTTCATGACTTCAGTGTCAGAAAAGCCAACCAGTCTCATTTTGTGTCCCACTGGTAAAAACAAAACAAAACAACATGACCAACAAACAAAGCCCTACCATTTTCCAGGCTGTTAAGAGATGAGTGAGACAATCTTAAGCCACAAGCAGCTGGCAATTTGTTAGATGAAACAGATCATTGCCAGAGAAATAGAAAAAGAATTCTTCAATGGCAGAAATAGAGTTGCTAAGAACACAAACCCAGGAAAGGATCTGCCTGCTCTGCTCATATATAGTAAGAGATTATCTAGTTGACCTCAGAAGGTGAATAATACTGCATTAGGTAGAAAAGGAGTGCAAAGATGTACTAGATGGGAAAAAAAGGTTATGACTCACACCTACTAGTAAAAAGAAGAACAGAAAACCCTCCAGGACTATGAAGAATTCAAAGAGCTTAAGCAGAAGCTGCACTAGATAAAGAGCTGGACAGACAGAAAGAAATCTGCAAAACCAAGCCAGGAAATGGCAGCATTTTTCTAGAAGTGGTGAGAAATTGAAGCTAAAACTAGTAGTATATTTTGATCTATGATTTATATCTCCCTGTCTTTGCACATGAAGGTCATCAGTAAACACACAAATGTAGACTCAGCTCCTCACATGACTGAGCTGACAAGTTATAACTGTGTCTCTGCTCTATCTTTATCTCTTATTTTGAAGAATAAAGATAAGCTATCAGGGATGTAATCATAAACCAAACAAAGCCAAGTAAATTGTCCTATAAGTCTCCTGTCCCACTTTCTTTCCATGGAAGCAAATAACAGGAGATACATATAATTATTTCTATAACATTTAGTTTTTGAATGCAAAATTCTATATTAGATCCACCCAGCACTGTAAATAGAATTGTACTGAAAGAAACATGAGAAGACATAGTGTCAGACTTATAGATGAGAGAATGACTACAACAAATATATTTGTATTGGAGCTAAGTAACTCACAATTTTATGCTATTTTCCTTTTTTTTTGTTTTGTGCTAGTATTGGGGCTTGATCTCAGGGTTTAAGTATGATTCCTCAGCTTTTTCCACACAAGGCTAGTGCTTTAGCACTTGGACCACAGCTCCATCTCTGGATTTTTGCTAGTTAACCAGAGATAAGAGTCTCCTAGACTCTACTGCTTGAGATGGCTTAGAATCCTGATCCTCAGATAGCTACCTACTGAGTAACTAGGATTACAGATATAAATCACTAGCACCCAGAATAATCTTTCTTTGGGGCCAAGAGCACAGCTTAGTAGTAGGATGCTCGCCTAACATGCACGAAGCTCTGGATTCAATTCCTTGGTACCACATACATAGAAAAAGCTTGAAGTGGTGCTGTGGCTCAAGTGGCAGAGCTCTAGCCTTGAGCAAAAAGTATCCCAGGGCAGTGCCCGAGCCCTGAGTTCAAACCCCAGGACTGGCAAAAAAAAAAAAAAGAATAATCTTTCCTTAACAGAATTTTTCTTTAAAAATAAGATGACCTATACATAAGTAAGGTTGATGGTGGAAGTATTTATTAATTGCCAAATGTGTGACCAGAACTTAGCTCTGTCTTTACAACAAGCATGTTGGTGAGTTGTGACTCACAAGTGAGGAAACTGAAGATAGTCACATTTTCTCAAGCACCTAATACTTTGTTCTACTTGGAAGTAACAAATTAAATTAGCTCTCCCTTCCCCCACCCCCCCACACACAGTTTCAATGCTTGCAGGAAGAGTGACTCCCCTGAGCCAGAATGAAAGCACATTATTATTACACACAGCAACAGTAGCCACGGAAGGATCTATATTATCTATTGTCAGTTTTCAGAACCCCAATTCCTACTGTGCAACGAGTTTCAGCTGAACAGCCTCTAGAACATTTTGGACACCAAAATTTTATGCTGCAAGAATGTCCACATTTTATGACATAAGACATTTTGCAACAGACCCAAAACAATGATCTCCCTTTGCTGTGGGAGATCATAAGTTACTAAGGGAGAAAAATGATCTCCATGTACCTAAAACACAACAAATTGCTATCAGTCAGTGGCTACCAAGTGAATGATACAGAAATATAAAAGAAAAATAGAGACTTTTTGTCTAGCTCTAAGTTGTCCAAACCCTCATAGCACAAAACAGAAGCATAATTGGAACCTAAGCCCATTTCATTGGCATAGTGGACTCTTACTCACATAGAATGTAGGAAAACAGAAGGGGAAAGAGCCTTCGTTTGCGGGAATTTACCATTCAGGTCCACCAGTCATTTCAATAAGGGATGAACCAAAAGGACATCCAAAAATCTTTAACTACTAATATTTTTCTTTTATAAACATAGGAAAATTAAAAGCATCCCCTCTGAAGAATCACAGACCTCTTATGCTGTGTGGAACGTTCTTAGACACATATTAAGCATGATGATGCCAGAAAAAAATAACCTATAATATTCTTAGATGTCTGCAGATGTTGGGTTTTCATTCTAGGCTGACAGAAACAGATGAAAATGCATGTTATATCAATGATATAGCTGAATGTCCTTGTTGCAATCTGCATTATACTCTCTATTTGGGGAATACTAAGAAGTGGGGGAAAGGATTAAAGAAAATGATTCTGACTTATGCTGTCTATATGAATCAGACTCAGGATTTCTTATTTTGTTATTTAGAGGGGAGAAAAACTTAAAAAAAAAAAAACAAAAACAAAACAGCCTACATCTGCTCTTGGGCAAATTTCTGGCTATCCTAGGCTATTCAGGGTTGATTCTGGGTGTGCATGCAGAAAGACTGTGTGACTGTATTTTGGGGTTAAAGCCAATGAAAATATCTGCTCCACTTCCAATGAGTGTGTGCACAGAGAGTGAGCTGCTAGTCCAGCTGACCGATGGGCTACAACCTAGGTGATACACACGTCTAAGCTTTTCATCTTGCTGGTGGCTACTGGTAAAGGTAAATAGCGCTTAGTGACCAGCTGGCACAGCAGTGCTGACCGAGAGCATGGCAAGGTTTTAATCTGTTCTTCCCATGTAAACAGTGTATGCCCTGGCAGGGACGCTGGCCTCCAGGGTTGTAGACAGCACTGCAGCCAGGCCATGTTGCAAAGGCCAAGTTCGTGTATTGTTGTCTGTACAGCCAGCCTCAACTAACAAGGCTTCTTTCTGTGCTGAGGAACAAAGTGTTAAGGCTGACATGGGTGAGTGAACTCTTCACTTGCCTCAGAGCGTGCCAACAGAGGACACTGATGAAGTCTGCCCTCCAGGACTTGAAATCCACCCTCAATCCACGGTCCATGCAGCTGTTGGTTTGCTGCCTGGTATTTGGGGATTTCTTACTGATGACTAAAATACAGCCAAAGCCTTGCTTGGCTGCAACGAAAAACCAGAGAAAAATAAAGACGGGCTTTTGTTGGTGACTTATTGTGAGGTCAAGATGTTGTTCTAGTGACTCACTTTAAAAAAAAAAAAATGGTAGGAAAACTAACTCGAACCTCGTGACTTTGCTCACCAGTGCACCGGCCAAGATACTTTGTCTATAGGCCATGTCTACACGATGCCACTTTATCCAGCAAATTGAGTTCTAAAACCTACTGTATCACTTAGTACATCTTCAACCTGAAGTGAATTGCTCCAGACACATGGACGTGCAAACTGACTAATGCATAGTAGACTTGAAATTTTCAGATATTTTTGGTGTTTTATAGAGAGATATACTGAGCTCACCCTTCCTGGAGTCCACTCTGCCATTGCCCTATCTTCTGTCTGTCTCAGCATTAGACAATATATTCTCCACCAGAATAGATGCTCTCTCATCATCTCTGGGTAAAGAGGGGCCTTGTGGGGGGTGTTCAAGACACTGCCTTCTATCTTTGTATAGCTGTCAAACACTAAGCTTGGGGATTTTGTTTGTTTCTTTTCAGTCCTTCTAGCAGAGTCTCTACCATATTAGTATATTTTTTTAAAAAAATAACCATGGTTCTGCAGCATGGGCATTCCTGTATAGGCACTTCTTATACTTTACCTGTGATTCTCTGATAGAATCTCCTTCTGTTTTCACTTTCCATCTACGTCGCAAATTTGCAGGTACAGTCCAGGCTGTCTCTTCTGCCAAAAATTAGTCAAAATTTCCTCTTTGTGCATGTGCACCTGTATACTGGTACCAGAGCTAGAACTCAGGACCTGAATGGTGCTGTCTCTTAGCTTTGTTGCTCAAGGCTGATGCTCTGTCACTTGAGCCATGCCTCCAGTCCTAGCTTTTTTGTGGTTAATTAAGCAAGATTCTAGCTGGCTTTCCTGACTGGGCTGGTTTCAAACTCAGATTCTCAGATCTCTGCCTCCTGACTAACTAGGGTTACAGGTGTGAGCCAGAAGTACTTGGCTTGAATTTCCACTTGTTCTACAGAGCGATGCCAATAAACTCATCTTCTGTTTTAAAAAGCACTCTGTGTGTGGTGCTGCAACTATGTCTGAGTCCATGTCAGCATGAACCCTCAGCCGGCAAGCATCTCATTTCTCTCCACCCACAGGGATTATTCTTTGATTTCATATGTCCACACTCGGCTCAGTAATTTGCCTGTAGCAGATGAGTGAAAGCAAATGCTTTTGTGTTCGTGTGTTTTAATTTAATGGTAACCATATCTTCCAAATAAACACACAAGTTGACAAATTGGTGCAAGGAACCAGAGTGTTAGAAAAAAAAATGTTGGGAAGAAAAGCAAAGTGAAACCATCATATGGGAAATTGGATCCTATGTGATTCAAAACCCAATGACCGATTACTCAGGCTAGCAAACATCCTAGGGAATAACAAAAGTATGACCGCTCTGCATTTTCAGAAGCCTTCTATTAGTATAATTATTCCTGCACAAGAGCAAAGTTTTCTCCTCATTCCAACCCGGACTAATTGCTATAAAACAAACTGACTTCAATAATAGTTTGTCTTCTCACTGCTCCTAATCAGCATGCTCGTCTCTCGTTTTAAAATTATTGTATGATATCTAAATAACTATCTTTGTGCTCAAGGGAAAGAAAAAAAGACAGAACTCAAGGAACTTAATATAAAATACCACTCTCAACTGAAAGACCATCATCACCAACAAGAAATCACTCTGAGAGGCCACACTGACAAAAGAAAACCACAAACTATTCTCAGAAATAAAACTGCCCTTATACACTTCTCAGAATCATCCTTTTAAAGGGACAGAATTACTCCAAATGTCTTTTTCAACAAAATTCTTTAAAAAGATAGATAGATTTGCTTCAAAGGCCATGATTGTACTGATAGGAGTTTTATTTTCATTTCTAGAAACATTGACGTTTCTCCTTTTGCTATTTTCAAAATTGACTCTGCTTCCTTCCAGACATATGGCACTCAACATTAAATAGGTGTGTGTGTGTGTGTGTGTGTGTGTGTGTGTGTGTGTATGTAGGGGGGAAAGAGAGAGAAAGTAGGGGGCATGTCCTGTTAATAGGGCTTGAAATCAGGGCCAAGGCACAATTCATCTTTTTCCACACAAGGCTGGTACTCTACCATTTAAGCCACAGCTCCATTTCCAGCTTTTTAGTGGTTAACTGGAAATAAGAGTCACACAGTCCTGCCTGCTTAGGGTGACATCAAACTTCAATCCTGAGATCTCAGCCGTCTGAGTAGCTCAGATTACAAGCATGAACCACCAGTGCCCAGCTTTAGTCCTGCTAATTTAATGATATATAACTGACCCTACCATTTCAATATGGTTTTCCTATTAGCAACAGAGTCCACAGATTTTTACCCTGCACATCACAAATCAAAAGCCTTTGTTTATTGCCAGTGTTAGCTTCAGATTTCTAATGCTTAGCAATTGTCTAACACTATGACTAAGGTCATCTTTGAAAGGCCTACATTTATCTTTTCCCCTTGTCACACAGAATCAATATTTCATTGGCTGACAAAAGTTGTTTAAAAACCACTCCTTTCATGTTAAGATACTGACCCAAAATGCAAATGAGTGGGCAGCAATGGTTGAATGTTTTGGAAAAACAGAAGCTAACAAAAATTACTACTGATTGCTGACTCTTACTGGAAATATTAAATCTGTCCAGGTTTCTCTTGTTTTTTTTTTTAATCTCATCTTTCTTTACTCTTTTCATAAAGAAGAACTGTCTAAAGAGCACACCTAATTACCAGAAATAAACCTGTGCTAGTCCTGCAACATGACATTTCACATAAGAATCTCCAACTGATTTTCCACATGCTGTCTGCAAAGCCAGGTCCTTTTTTTTCTTCTTTTTAGTATTTTTGTGGCCAATAATAAGAAAAGTAGCATCCAGCAGACATCTCCATAAAGACACTCATGAGTTGCTATGGAAAGCCTGTCCACAGACAGCATGGCAATAGCAGGAAATAAACATAATACAAAACCTTATAATGCCAAATTCTACTGAAAAGTTGTCTACAAGGTTGGTGTATTTAAATTTGGTGAAGAAAATTGATATGAGAGCTCTGGAAGACCCCAGCCTACCCTCATGTGTGTACGTTTTCATGAAGGACTGTCCCACTCCTAGCAAAAGAGGGGCCTTTCTATTCCATTCTAGACAGAGCCATTTTATAAGTGTGGTTCCTTCCAAAATGGAGGCTCTCAGTACATAAGCAATCCTCTGATGCCTTGTGCTACACGAGTAGTTTTTTCTAGGTGTGAATTTCAATTCTTGATTTCTAATTGAATTCTAACCAGAATTCTTGAATTCACCATACACATACATCTCTGAGATCTTTACACTCCAATTACTTTTGTGTCCCTCACCATTTTCTAAGTGGTTAAGACGTAGGCCTAAATGCCTGGCAGCCCCAGACCTCGTAGGACTTGCAAGAATAGATACAACACAAAAAGCAGGACAGACAAATGTAATCAAGAGTGATCAAAAAGAGCTATGTCCTGGAAAGAGCGGGAACCTCAACAGCCCAGTGATGCTAATGTATTTTTACAACAGAGCAGGCCAGACACCACATACATTTAAGCCAATGATGCATCAGACTGCCAGTATGGGAGCATGGCTGCAGTTAATGGAAAACAAAAATGGAGAGACCCTCCTTCAGGAAGGCAGGAGCTCCATTTTCTTGAAAAACAACATATTTTTTTGTTGCCAGTGCTGTTTGCTAAAATATTCTCAGCAGGTAGGAGCATAAAGATACACTCAGAAACTGTTGGATGACTCCATGAATAAGTAAATGGATACCTAGCAAAAACAAAGCCATTTTATCTTGTGATATTATCTAGCTATACTGTCTCTGTCCTTACAAATCCCACTGATGCCTAACTGCCACAGTTGGGCACAGCCCAAGGGTTAAATTTAATGGGCTCCTAGCAGCTTCCTGGACACAGCCCCCAGGATGCATTATGTTTCTCAAGGTGGTCTCAAACTCATGATTTTTCTGCCTCAACTTCCAGAGTGCTAGGATTGCAAGGACACACAACCACACGTGACCCTTGGCCTTTTTCTTTGTAACACCCATCAAAACAAAGGCTGGATGGACACAGCAGTGCAGTTGTGAGTTATCTGAGAAAATGATGAACACAGAAGCTGAATTTGGCAAATATTCTCTTACCTGAGGGTAGACTAAGTGCTGGCCAAAGCAAAACAGAAACTTGAACAATAAGATTATTACAAAATTCAAAAAAATAGTTCATGCAACTCATACTTAGAAGGTAACTCTTGGTCTGAACTCTACCAGCACTAAAAAGCCATCCTACCTTTCTTTCCCCTGAGAAAAGGAGACATCGCACTCCTAGCTGCTGTGGGCCTATGGAGGCCATGGCTCTCTGCCTGCCGTTTCCTGCTTATCTCAAGCCATTCTAAGAGAGCCAGATCCACTGAAGAGAAAGTTAATCTTCTCTCATCTGCATGGCTGCTCCCACGCCTATCCTCACTGCCTCCCTGGGTGAAGCCTTTAGCACTAAGCCAAAACACTCTGGAGGAAGAAAGGATTTGCTGTTGCAGCTGCTCGTTATTTGTGTGCTTCTGCAATGTTTGTCCTGTTAAAATTGCCCGGTTGGAAGAGTGTTTTGGCAAGGGGGGAACAAATCAGAGTCCAAGAGTTGATAAGCACTGCTTTTGGGTTGTGTCCGAAGCCATTGTCCAGTTCTACCATGTCCTATCCATGTCTTTGAGCCCTGGGGTCTTGCTTTAAGCCCCTTGCTGCCTAAGGAAGGACATTTCGTCACCTGGATTGCTGCTGCTGAGATGCAATACATAAGGGGTGTGAGTTGCAACCCAGATTGGCAAGATCTTGAGGAGATGTGAGTGGAAATTACCATCACACCACTTAGTCATGTGAGTTTATGTCATCACTAACATCTAAAAAGCAAGTATTGAGTGGAAAGGAAGGGTGTGCCGATACTCTCTGACATTCAGTGCATATATGTGCAAATGGAGCTGGCTAGCTCAAGGAGGTAATTGCAGTAAGGACAGATGTGAGAAAGAAAAATGGAGGAGGTGACATTAACCAAAACACCTTGCATTCATAGTCTGACATGCTGAACTCACACCCCTGTGGACAACTACTTAAAGATACCTTCTTACCTTGCTTTCTCTGGCCAGCTGCACGGACATGCTGTCCAGACCCCTGAAACTCTAAACGTGTGGGACATTCTGATGTGGGTCCTAGTTGAACTTGCCTCCTTCAGTCTATATTTGTTCACACAGCATTCCAAGGAAAACGAGAGAATAATGGTTCTGCCCATCAGGCCAAAGCAAACAAAAACAGAGAAGAGAGAAGAAGCCCCTGGGTGGCGGTGTGTGTCCTACAAAATAAATCTTCCACAAAGAATAAAGCCCCAAGAACAAAAGAAAGTCTATAACACACAACATGACCTTTGTTAGATCCAGATTTCCTGGATCTCAGACGCAAAAAGGGACACCAAGCCCAGCAAACACTCATGTAGTTCTTCAAAATAATACTGTTGGAAAAAAATGTATACGTATAATATTAACAATATGATTTATAGGTAAATATACATTTTACAACCTGTTAGATAAATAGACCAATAGATAAATAGGTAGACAGACAAATAGATTGATAGTGTCTGAAGATATGGAAAGAGAACTTACCTCTGTACCTAGATATAACACGAACCAGAAACATTTCTGAGAGAACAATCTGAGACCTTCTGCCTTTCCTTTCTTTGCCTCAGCAGTTGCTATTTGATTGGTGTTGTGATTGAGTCTGCTGCCTCTCCTGTGTAACGAAAGTGGTTGCTCTAACACAGAGCTCAGGAACTTCAGGCTGAGGATGGGAAGTAGAGAGAGGTCTTTCTCTTTCATTGTAAAAGTAATGCAAGGGGAATTTTTAACCATCTAGGCTGCGGTAAATACCAGAATACATGTGTACGACAGTAACCTGGATGGCAGCTTTAGGAGGCAGTACCCCATTCACAAGAGCCAGGCTGTGAAGAGGCAGGAAGGGAACTGGAGATCTTCATGCTAAGTGAACTAAGCAGGTTCAGAAGGACACAGCTCTCGTGGTTTCTCTCATATGTGGAAAACACATGTGTAACTGAGGGAGTAGGTGAGGTGATTAGAGGGAGGGGAGAGGGAACTCTGATGAGAGAGCATGAACAATACTGAAACAAGTTGCACTGAAATAAAGATGGTCACACAAAACCTATGACACGGGGTTGAATAATAGGACACAGAGGAGGGGGCAGGGGAGAAAAGCTCCAGGGTTCAAGTATTCATGTGTGACGTGGCACCCAGACAGTCCTCTGAAGAGTTAACAAAGTTTCACAAAATTAATGCAAAAAGGAATGTAAAACAGTCTGTTTGATGAATTGGAAATAGCAAGAACAAAACAATAAAGATGCCCTAAAAGTCTGTATTGGACAAGAGAACAGCTTGAGATCATATTAATCCCAGGAAAAAAATTTAAAAGAAGCTGATAGGAAACTGATGATCAAACCAAAGGAATATTCAAAAGCATTAGAACATCCTTGAAATTAAACAGAAACACACATTAAATTTCATCTCACTGAGGAGAAAAGGCACAGTGAGTGATACATAGCCTGGTTAAGGTTCAAGTACAAGCAAGTATTTTTGTGAGCTGTCCAGACAGAAAAGTGAAGGGGGTGGAATCTGCCTGTCTGCTGGGTAAGGATCCAAGAAAACAACCTTTCAGAATCTCCAGAAAAATAACCTTACAATACCTCCAAGCCCTTGAAGGAAAAAATGTCTTCAATATCTAGTCTCCAGACACGCCTCTTTAAGAATCAGGATAGCCTTTTAAGGCACTGCCATACTCTTTTCCATAGTGGTTGGACAAGTTTGCACTCCCACCAACAATGTAGTAATGATCCCTCCTGTCCACATCCTCTCCAGCATCTGTTGTATGACCCATTGCTTGGCATTAACCCAATCGTCCAGAAACAAGGACATACTAAATCCACTAGCACAACGATGTTCATTGCAGCACTATTCACCATAACAAAAATATGGAACCAATCTAGATGTCCCTCAGTTGATGAATGGATCAACAAGATGTGGTATTTATACACAATGGAATTCTATGCTGATGTCAGAAAGAACGACATCGCCCCATTTGTAAGGAAATGGAAAGACTTAGAAAAAAATCATATTAAGTGAAGTAAGCCAGACTCAAAAGAACTTAGGCTCAATGGTTTCCCTCATCTGTCATAATCAGTAGATACCTTGGGCTCTCCTAGCAGAGATTCACAATAAATCAAAATCTAGATACGTAAGGCCATATAGTATGATGCTAAATGAAAGGGCCTCCAGGATATAGAAACAAAAACCATATAATGGGTGATTGTTGTCCTTAATGTACTATGTTGTCTCTCATCTCTTTTACTGTTTCTTGGTTATCTCATATTGTTATAATATTCCACCTTGTTATCTGATATATTTTATATATGCTTAATTGGTTATTTGAAATAGGAGAGGGAAGGGGGGAAATCAAGTTGTGCGGGGTGAGGGGGGAGGGAAATGGGGACCATGACAGGAGAAAGAGTATCAACATGTGTGAAATAATGTACCCTCTATCTAGTGAATATAATGTAACCTCTATTAATTACAATAAAATATATGAAAAAAAGGAATCAGGATAGCACTTGGTGTATGTAATAATAACCCCTCTGTATATCACCTTCACAATAAAAATAAAAATAATTTAAAAAAATAATCAGAGCACCCAGACAATTCAGAGATAAGGAAAGCAGGAAATAAAGTACAGGAGTTCTTGCGCAAACACAATGACAAATCAAGTCAACTCACCAAGAGGTGACTCGAGAAGGCACAAAAAAGGATCCAGCTCAGTTTTTAGTGTCAAAATGTTAGAGAAATGTCCAGAAAACTGGAAAATGTATATCTAGCATTTGAAAAAGCTACAGCTAATCTCACATTAAATGGAGAAATCTTGAATAAAATGTTAGTTATATCACTATGTCTTTGACTTTATTTCCAAGGAAATCCAGAAATGTGAACTTCTATTTATTAATTCCCCCAACTTTTGAATCAACAGAAACTGTATCATATCACACTGAAGAAAACAAAATTAGAAATTTCATTTAAAAATGTGTGTGCTAAGTAGTATCAAAATAACAAGTGCATATTGAATGGTTGTGTTTGTGTGTGTACATACATGCACATGCATGTGTGCCAACCCTTGGTGTGAACTCTGTGCTGTTCTTGAGCTGTTTTGCACAAGGCTGTTTCCCTACCACTTAAACCTCAGCTCCACTTCTGGCTTTTTTGGTGATTAATTGAAGATAAGAGTCTCATTGACTTGTTTCTTGGGGTAGTTTCCAACTTTGATCCTCAGATCTCAGCCCCCTGAGTAACTAGGATTAGAGGTGTAAGCCATTGGCACCTGACTAAGTCTTCAACCTGAGTATTTTAGGAAGCAATAAAGATAGGATCATCAAAAATAATTAAATTAAAACAGAAGCACTGTGGAAAATCTTAACTCGAGGGCTCGTGCCAGCCACTGTAAGAAGAGCTGAGGGACTCAGGTCCCCAGTGAGGCCCTGTGAGGAGGGCTTATCTGCAAGCCTGGGCAAGAAGTCGCAGAAGAAAGCCAGCACTACCACCGCCTGCATCTTGGCTTGCTAGCTTCCAGAACCATGGGAAAGAGATACTGTTGTTTCTACTACCCAGCCTATGGTGTTTTGTTCTAGTACCTTGGTGAAACAATAAAGCTGAGTGCTTCTTTCAGTTTTAATTGTCCTCTTTCTTTCAATGCAAAGATAAAGAAAAAGAATATGGCCACAATTACAATTAGCAAATGTTCCTAACCATGTACTTGACTGTTCAGATGTGTTTGTATACAGAACTGTCATTTCATTGCTAGCAATGGTTGCTACATGGAATATTAAAGAACTTTTTATATGTGTATTGATTTGCTTTTGAATAGTGTATATGGCTTGTATGAATATTTCATTGTGAAGTTTCATGTGTATAATGTGTTATAATCAAATTTACCCCTTTAATTACTGTCAGGTCTTCTTCTTCCTCATCATTTTCATAATTTTGATGATTTTTCTTATTCTGTTTTCATGCATTTGTACACTATATTTTGATCCTTATTCAATCATTTTATTATCCCATATCACACTGGCTCCAAAAATCCTACCTTTTTTTCCATTCATGTCTAGATTTTTAGGGTCTAGATTCTGCCTACCAGAGGAAATATACAATATTTGATTTTCTGAATCTGATATATTTCATGTAACATGAAAGAACTTCTTATATTGAGCATACACATTTTTTAGTCAAAACTTGTTAACATTGTTTCTCTAAAAAGAATGAAACAAAAAATATACAATTTGTAGAAGTGTCATTAACACATCTCTATTTTGATTAATTACTCCAAATATATATCTGCTCATGAATACAACATACACAAACCTGATCATTTATACAAGAACATGCTTGGGGACACAATGGAGAACACACACTGTGTGTGTGTGAGTGTGTGTGTGTGTGTGTGTGTGTGAGAGAGAGAGAGAGAGAGAGAGAGAGAGAGAGAGAGAGAGAGAACAGGGGTTGGACTCAGGGCCTTGTCCTTGTTCCTTGTTCTCTTTCCACTTTTTTTTTCACTTAAGGGTGGTGCTCTACCACTTAAGTCACATCCATTTCTGGTCTTTTGTCCTGAGCCATGAACTCAGGGCCTGAGCACTGTCCCTTGGGCTTTCTCAAGACTAGAGCTCTACCACTTGAGCCACAGCACCACTTCCAACTTTTTTTCTATGTATGTGGTACTGAGGAATTGACCCCAGGTCTTTGTGCATGCTAGGCAAGCACTCTACCACTAGGCCAAACTCCCAGCCCCTGTCTAGCTGTCTTTGAACTGTGATCCTCAGATCTCAGCCACTCATGTGGCTAGATAATTTTAAGTGAGTTCATTTTGTATTTCATCAAATAATGTAAACAGGTTAGGAAATACAGTTTTATAATACATTGTTACTATCTTCCTTAACATTGCTGGTAATATATACATTAATTCATTTAACCTACCTTGTGATATTTAGGTTCATAAAAATGTTTGTTTTCATATGTCCTTTGCCATAAATACTCCTGTGGCACCATTTCTGTGCACAATACTTTTAAGAAAAAATTCAAGGAAATATTAAAGAAATAAAACACCAAGACCAAAAGGAATTTATTAGGTAATACAACAACGATTTCATAGAAAGAAATATCTTACTATAATTCATCATATAAGGAGATTTAAAGAATAACTGCATGAATATTTTTGTCTAAAGTAAAAATGCATTGGTTTAACTTGGTATCCAACAGCCCTTGGTAACAAAAATGCTTGCTTAGCTAACTTAAATGAACAACTATTGTAAATAGGAAGACATGATAAATAATAACTATGAAACAAACACCAAAACAAATTTTTCGATATAACAGCAATAAGCATCAAAAATTCAAGCACAAAGAAAGTGGTTTTCACAACAACAAACTAAGAAACAGAGTGTTTTAATAGTGATGAATAAAACATGTGGAAGGAAAACTATCAAATTTTGCTGACAGATACATAAAGTATTTAAATAATGACTATATACATGTTATGATCCCCAAAGGCAAGACTACAGTCAGCAAGGATAAAAATTATCTCAAAACACAGATCCAGTAGAATTTTGGGGGAACTTCAATAATAACAATTGTTTTGGAGACTTTGTCAGTGATACTTGTATATTTCTGGTAGAAGTACATATGAATTAATAGTAAGAGAAAACAATTGTGAAATTATATCCAAAAAAACCCTTTTCAACATGCCCATGATGTGACATTTTGCTCATGATGTGTATGCATTGTGCTCATAAACCCAACATGTTGACATGAAACCCCTCTGTACAACTACGTAAAGTTTTTAAACCAAATAATTTTAAAATTAAAATAAATAAAATACAAATGTTTTCATTCATCCATGACAGCCAAATGTGTGTGTATGTGTGTGTGTGTGTGTGTGTGTGTGCGTTACAAGATTTTTCTTAGAAAGTGAATACTGTGTTGTATAGGCAGCAATGAGAAGCCTTTCACAGTGGCTGTGCTAAAAGACACCCGAGACTGAAACTGGAACAGGAAGTAATACACAACAATACACAGAGCTAGTAGAAATAAACTAAGTATTGTAAATATAAATATTACAAACTGGACAGTGGAAATAACTGTCCCTAGAAAACAGATGCGAACAACACACAGTGAAGTTCTGTAACCAGTGAGCCTGGAGCTGTGACTCATATATTTCTAGAGGCTCAGATTTGAGGATCAAGCCAGCACAGGCAGAAAAACCCCATGAAACTCTCATCTCAATTAATCATCAAAAAGCCAGAGGTAGAGCTGTAGCTCAAGTGATAGAGTGGTAGACTGAAGAAAAAAATACTAATTTAGAGTATGAGGCCCTCAGTTCAAATCCAAGGAATGTTAGAAGAAAAAAAAAAGAAAACTATTGTCACATGAACAGACAGTAGTAAATTATACACTGCGTAGTATGGGTGAGAAAAATCATTGTAGAAATGTGCCAGATAATTAAAGAAAATATTGCATTCTTAAATGTTTTAATTTTCTAAGTTAGTGTGCTTTCTTTGCTCATTCTAAATAGTCACTTTTGGGCCAAAATTTACATTTGTAATTTTATGATTTTTTTCTTAAGTAGGGTTCTAAAACGTTAAATAAGTAGTTAGGTCTGAACACCTAGGCCTACCTTTGTCTGGGAGAGGTAATTATAGGCAAAAGTGATGTTGGGAAAACAATGAGTGCTATTGAAGAGCATTCATCAGATGACTGGAGTGTCTAAGTATGCCAGAAAGTATCTAAAGGGAAGGAAGCCGAGAAATCTAGGGTGACTCTAGGGCAATGCGTTCTGTGTAGTCTACACAGACTGAGCCTCAAGTCTGGCTACATGTACCCCTCATTTCCACACATAAACTGCCATCTGAAAAAGGCCTGTATTTATACAAGTTATTCTTAAATGGTACAATACAGTTATTTTTTATTCCAGTACTGGGGCTGCAACAGTCCTGGTCTTATGCTCTTGCTTAGCTGGTTCACTCATGGCTGGCACTCTACCACCTGAGCCACACCTTCATTCTATTATTTAACTGAAGGTAGGAGTCTTCCAAATTTGTCTGCTCAAACTGACTCTGAACAAAGATTCACAGACCTCCACCTCTTGAGAAGCTGGGATTACATGCATAAGCCACCAGTATCCAGGTATATATTTGTTTACCGAGTCCCAGGCACTGCAGAGAAAAGTAAGGATTGTGTATTGTTTGACACAAGGCAATCAGGCCATTCAAATTGGCCTCCAACTTTCATTGCCTCAGCCTGCTGAGCCTTGGGACTGTAGAAGTATACAACCATGCCCAACAGAAAGATATTCCTGATAACTCTGTGATCTCACCTCTGATCCTCCCACTGTCAGCATAGTAGAGGAACAAATACAATGTGTCTCTCCCGGACACTGCACTGGTGAGTGCCTCTGTATCACTCCCCAACCAGTTTCACAAACTTGGTGCTGCTTGTATTTGAGGAAAGCCAGGATGTGTGGAAACCTTTTATCATGCAAGTTGCATTTAGAGGAAATAACAAGCAGAGTTATAAAAGCAAGCTGTACACATGTGTCCATGCCCTGAAGTCTAAGGCCAATGAGAAGGGATTCTTTACTTTCAAGCTTTGTCCAAATTCTTATAGTCAATGACAGGAAATAGATACAAAGGAAAACGGATGTGGCCCTAGTTTCTGGTTTAGATTGCAATCTGGAACCTCTTCCCCTAACTTGGCCTTCCATTGTCCATCTAAGGGGTAAGTGATGGTATAGAAATCAATAGAAATCACCATGGGAAAGAACAAATATTTGTTTCCAGTGACACGCAAACCTTTTTAAAAAATCTTAATTGTATATCTCACAATTCTTCCTTTCATCCTTTAGTTCATTAAGGAATGAGTGGGCTTTCAAATAAACCAAAAGCATAGTTCAAAAGCAATGAAATTATAAAGAGCTCTCATTGAGTTTTTCCTCGCTAGTTTGCTCTTTCCGCCCCAGAAATCAACCACCCATCAAGCCTAGAAGAAGATGATAAAGGGGTCATCATATCAAGAACCCCCCAGGCGGTACCTCACTGAGTGTGCACCACTATTGATAGAAACGTTGGAAAGTACATGCGGTTTACAGTCTGAACTAATAATAGAGGTGAACACTGACTCAATATACAAACTGAATTAGAAATAGTTCTTTATTATGCTTTTGAAAAATCTTGCCCCAAAACATAGCAATAACTCTTTTTTATTTTATTGTCAGGATAATGTATAGAGGGGTTACAATTACATTCATCAGGTAGTAGGTGCATCTTCTCACACATTGATACCCTTCTCAAATAAGAACTCTTTCTAGAACTTTCCACCACAGATAATAGAGTAAGGCTGAGCTAAATATCACACGTAAAAATACTACTTCGAATTTTTACTGGAAAGTCAGTATGTGAAACCTGGTTGCAATTATTTTAACATTTTTCAGAATTCAGGTTATGATTATTAGTGAGAAAGAAAATTAGCATAATTATAAAATGTCAGCATTTAAGATTTTCCTAATTTTTCAAGATATTTCTAGCGAATATTTTTAGGATTATATAATAGCAGAATAGCTTTAGTTTATTTTTAAACTCATCTTCTATTGTTTGACTAAAAGACATGCTGTTATTTAAAAGGCATAAAAGGGAAGTCTTAAATCATTCTGTCTGCAACTTCAAAGAATAAGATGTTTATTAGTGCAGAAGTTGTTCAATTTTATAAGCTCCAGGACATGAAGTTTCCAGCTGGCATTGTCTAGCCGACCACTCTGCTTCAAAGAGCACAGAAGTTCAATATCCAGCCTGAAGTAGGGAATAATAAACAATAATATATCTGGCTAGATGTCACACCAGGAGGCTAGTGCAGTTTTGAAGTTAGCGACTTCTTAAATAAGACCTATAATATCAATTGAGAATCTACTATACTCACAAAGGCTGATAAAAGGGCCAGCTTTTTAGCAGTAATGTAAGTTTATAGTTAGTAGAACTTAAAGTTCTTCTCTTACAACTTTACTGGCCTGGGATCATTCACTCAGACTTGGGATCCTGATTTCAACTGTATAAGACATTATTAGTAATATCTACTAAACAGTATTATAGGAAGGATGAGGTTATTGAAGGCAGTGTTATATATCTGTCACACAAGCTAATCTGGAGATAGAGGTAGGAAGATCACAGCTAGATTAACACAGGCCAGAAGCAACAATAACAAAAATAAACAAAAAACACGAGAAGGACCATGGGGATTGCTCAAATTGTACAATGCTTGAGAGGTCTCAAGTTCAAAACCAAGTACTATAGAAACAAGCAACAATCAACTGATGGAGAAAAAAAAATCCCTTACCAATAATTACATATTTTAGAAGCTACTCTCTGGCAACCATCATATTCAACATTACGGGAAGGGACCAATGTATATTTTTAGACCAATACTTTGATTAAGGTGCAAACTAAACGTAGAAGACTGGGAGACAGTAACAGATGGGGAGACATGATTCACAAAGAATTGTATTCGTTACTCATCGTCTGACTCATGTAACTGCAACCTCTATCTATATCAACTTTAGAATGACAATAAAATATAAATTTTAAAAAGATGCAACCTAAAATAATGTTTTACGATTGGAAGTGAAAAAGTGAACAGAGGAAAATAAACATGAAAGGTGACTAGGAAAGACAAGTTGTTTGGGCTCTTTTTCCAAATATTTCAGAATATAGCTCAAAACACAGAAAATTATTCTCATCAGAAAATCTGGAAAACGAAATTACAGCCTCCTTCTGAATTCCTTTTGCATGCTGTGAAGAAATATATCTATCATCTCTATGGTGCTCATTGCAATTTCTTATTATAAACCCATTTTTTTCTTAAGAGTAAATGCTTATTAATACCTTAAAAACCTATTGAAAGCGCATAACAATCTACATGTATGGATATACTTTGTAGCCCATCCACTGAATATTTTAAATTCAAGCTGGCTTACCCCAGCCACTTAAAACCAACATGGGTAACCAACAGCTGACATGTTCTAAAGAAACACAAATTCCAAAAATAGCATGAAGAGGGGGAGAAGGAAGATGGCGTCCAGACAATAGGGACGCTGCCTAGCTCTCTCACACAAAAAGAGAGAACCAGGGAGTCCCATGAGCCAACTATCTTAAGAAATCCACAACAACAAACTCAAAAAGCAACAGAAAAGGACTAAAACCAGAAAAGAAATCCAGATAAAGCTCACATCCAGCTTTCTCAAAGAATTCGGAAGGCGAGGACCCCTCCCCACCCCTCCCCGCTGTCTCCAAGCTGCGAAGCAGCAGCGGCAGACACCGGGCCGGGCAGCCCAACCATTACAGAAACCAGCACAGGACCGGGCCAGAAAGCCATGTAAGCAGCGGAACCCAGACTCAGAACCAGAACAGCAAGCAGTGGAACTCAGAGGTGGACCACAGGCAGCGGAGGAAACCCGAGGGGAGTGAAAGACTCCCCAACACCGTGGAGCACCCACAGATGGAAGACAGAGGCGTGAGTAGCACAGCGCGTCCCCAAACACATCGGGAAAACAGAGCGGTGCCAAGCAATAGAACTTACCTCAGACCTCTCCACCCTGCCCTAGAAAGACTGGCAGGAGCAGGGGGCAAGGAATTTAGAATCCTGTCCCTTCCCTCAACAGCCCCCTCCCTCAAGCCATTGACTGGAGACTGACAGGTGGGCTACCTAAGACCCAGCACCCCACCAAGGGAGGCGGAGCTGTCCCAACTCCCACCCGCCCAATAGGCTCAAAAGATGTTCTATACATAGAAAACCAAAATAAATGCAATATAGGGAAAGAAATGGCACCTAAACAGCATATCATCTAAGGACCACAAGAACTGTCAAGACACAGGCCCTAATAAAAGCTTTTAAAAATGGTAGGAACTAATAAATATCTATCAATCCTAACTCTCAATATCAATGGACTTAACTCTCCAATTAAACAGCATAGACTGTCTAGTTGGATCAAAAAGCAAGAGCCATCGTTCTGCTGTCTTCAAGAGACACATCTTACCCCCAAAAAAACAATTATTTTTTGAAAGCTATCGGCCCCCATAAACAGGCTGGAGTTGCCATCCTCATATCAGATAAAATAGACTTCAAACTAAAATTAGTAAAAAAAAAGACAAAGAAGGTTACTACATACTACTAAAGGGATCTTTCCTCCAGGAAGACATAACGATCCAAAATATTTACACACCCAATCCCGGACCTCCAAACTTCATCAAGCAAACTTTACATTCACTGAAACCATACGTAGATCGAAACACAGTGATTGTTGGGGACTTTAACACACCACTCTCACCTATGGACAGATTAACAAGGCAAAAACTCAACAGAGAAACCTTAGAACTGAACAACTATACAGACCAACTAGATCTAACAGACATCTGCAGAATATTCCACCCAGCAACAACACAATATACGTTTTTCTCAGCAGCACATAGAACATTTTCCAAAATAGACCACATCTTAGGCCATAAAACAAACCTGGACAGATTCAGAAACTCTGAAATTATTCCCTGCAAGCTCTCAGACCACAAAGGCATAAAATTGGAACTGAACACACATGTTCACCAACGAAAACCCTGTAACTCATGGAGACTGAACAACACATTGTTGAATCACCAATGGGTCATCGAAGAGATCAGAACAGAAATCCAACAGTTGATGAAATTTAACATTAAGGAGCACACAAAATACCAACTCCTTTGGGACACAGCAAAGGCAGTACTCAGAGGAAAATTTATAGCGTTGAGTGCCTACAACAACAAGTTGGAAAAATCGCAAACCAACAAGTTAATGTCTCACCTTAAGCTCCTGGAAAAAGAGCAACAAACCAACCCTAATCCCAGTAGAAGAAAGCAAATAATTAAAATCAAAGCAAAATTAAATGATTTGGAATCCAAAAAAACTATAGAAAGAATCAACAAAACAAGGAGTTGGTTCTTTGAAAGAATTAACAAAATTGACAAGCTCTTAGCAAATCTTACCAAAAAAAGAAGAGAGCATATTGAAATAAAATCGCAGACGAAAATGGTAATATCACAACAGAAATTCCCAAGATCCAGAATATCATGAGGGAATACTTCTCAAACCTTTACGCCAACTAATTTGAGAATCTAGAAGAAATGGATGAATTCCTAGCCAATATTAACATACCCACATGGAACCAAGAACTAACCCAACTCAACAGGCCCATTTCAACCTCTGAAATACAAATGGCAATTAGAGAACTTCCACCCAAGAAAAGCCCAGGGCCAGATGGATTCACAGCTGAATTCTATAAGGTCTTCAAAGCAGAGCTCACACCAATACTCCTCAAGCTCTTCACGAAATTGAAAATGAAGGTTCTTTACCAAACTCATTCTATGAAGCCAGTATAACCCTCATCCCCAAACCAGACAGACATTCATCAAAGAAAGAGAACTATAGACCTATTTCTTTGATGAACATCGATGCAAAACTTCTCAACAAAATACTGGCCAACCGTCTACAACAACTCATCAAAAAAAATTATACACTATGACCAAACTGGGTTCATTACAGGGAGGCAAAGCTGGTTCAACATACGCAAATCAATTAACATAATTCAACACATCAACAGGAGCAAGGACAAAAATCACATGATTGTCTCAATAGATGCGGAAAAGGCATTTGACAAGATCCAACACCCCTTTATGTTAAAAGCTCTGGAGAAACTAGGAATCCATGGAACATTCCTCAATATAATAAAAGCTGTGTATGACAAACCCACAGCTAGCATTAATGGTGAAAAGCTAAAGCCATTCCCTCTATAATCAGGAACGAGACAAGGATGCCCACTCTCTCCACTCCTCTTTAACATAGTACTAGAATTCTTAGCCAGTGCAATAAGGCAAGAAGCAAGCATAAAGGGGATCCAAGTAGGGAAAGAGGAAATAAAACTATCCCTCTTTGCAGATGACATGATTCTATATTTAAAGAATCCTATAGACTCTACTCCCAAGCTCCTTGACCTGATTCAAAACTTTGGAAGAGTAGCAGGCTATAAAATTAACCCTCAAAAATCAACTGCCTTCCTTTATGCCAACAGTGAGAGGAACGAGGCAACAATCAGGAAAGCAACTCCTTTTGCAATAGCCTCAAAGAAAATAAAGTACCTAGGAATTAGCTTAACTAAGAACGTAAAGGACCTTTTTGATGAAAACTTTAAAACCCTAAAAAAGGAAATTAAAGCAGAACTAAGGAAATGGAAAAACCTCCCATGCTCCTGGATTGGAAGAATCAACATTGTGAAAATGACAATCTTACCAAGGGCTATCTACAAATTCAACGCAATACCCATCAATATCCCAATGGCATTCTTTAAAGAAATGGAAGAGGCAATTCAAAATTTCATATGGAATAATAAAAGACCCCGTATAGCAAAAACACTTCTTAGCAGAAAGAACAGCTCAGAAGGACTTTCAATACCAAACTTTAGACTCTATTACAGAGCTATAATTCTCAAAACAGCTTGGTACTGGCACAAGAACAGGCCTGAAGACCAATGGAATTGAACTGAGGACCCAGATACTAAACCACAGACCACTGGCCACCTAATCTTTGACAAGGGAGCCAAAAAAAATAGAATGGAAGAAACACAGCCTCTTGAACAAGTGGTGCTGGCAGAACTGGTTAAGCACCTGTAGAAAACTAAAGTTGGATCCTTCTTTGTCACCCTGCACTAGAATTAACTCCAAATGGATCAAAGACCTGGAGGTAAAAGCTGACACACTGAAAACTTTACAGGAAGGAATAGGAGATACACTAGGCCTCCTTGGCACAGGTCGAAACTCTCTTAATAAGGACCAAAAATCACAACAAATCAGAGAAAGGCTGGATAAGTGGGACTGCATTAAACTGCAGAGCTTTTTTATGGCAAAGGACATATAGTAAATTAATTAGGAAGCCCACAGAGTGGGAGAAGATCTTCACCAACCAAACAACGGACAAAGGCCTCATATCTAAAATATATCAACAACTCAAAAAATTGAATCACTCCTAAACTAATCTCCAAAGTAACAACCATCCTATTAAAAAATGGGCCAAAGACTTAAAGAGAGAGTTTTCTCTGAAGACTATAGACACATGAAGAAATGCTCAACATCTCTGGTCATAAAAAGAAATGCAAATCAAAACAACTCTAAGATTCCACCTCACTCCAGTTAGAATGGCCAGGATCAGGAAAACGAATAATAACAGATGCTGGAGGGGATGTGGCCAGGAGGGATCACTACTACACTCTTGGTGGGAGTGCAAACTCATTCAACCACTATGGAAAGCAGTGTGGCAGTGTCTCAAAAGGCTAAACATAGAACTCCCCTATGACCCAGCAATTCCACTACTTGGCATTTACCCAACCATCCAGAATCTAGGGCATACTAAATCCACTAGCACAACAATGTTCATTGCAGCACTATTCACCATAGCAAAGATATGGAACCAACCTAGATGACCCTCAGTTGATGAGTGGATCAACAAGTTGTGGTATTTGTACACAATGGAGTTCTATGCTGCTGTCAGAAAAAACGACATCGCCCCATTTGTTAGGAAATGGAAAGACTTAGAAAAAATCATATTAAGTGAAGTAAGCCAGACTCAAAGGAACTTAGGCTCTGCAATAGAGCAAAATCTTGATACATAAGGCCATATAGTATGAAGCTAATTGAAAGGACCTTCAGGATATTGAAACAAAAGCCATATAATGAATGATTGTTGTCCTTAATGTACTATGTTATCTCTCATCTCTTTTGCTGTCCCTTGGTTACCTCATATTGTTACAGTACCTCACTTTGTTATCTGATATATTGAATTTATTTGTATTTGGTTATTTGAAATTTGATAGGGAAGGTGGGAAAACCAAGATGGGGGGAAGGGGCATTGGGGGGCGGGTAAAGGGTATCAAGACATGTGAAAGGATATCACTGTATGTGAATTAATGCACCTTCTATATGGCAAATATCATGTAACCCTTTTATCAATTCCAATAAAAAATATTTTAAAAAATGAGAGGGGAGTGTTTTTTAAAAAATACTTCTGAGAGGTAGACTTGAAAAAAGTTTGTGAAATACAACATTAAAAAACTTTCCCTTCTTGAACACTTGCTTGTTAAACATATCATTTAAAATATGATGTAAAAATCAATGTTAATAAATTGTTTAATAAAAAAAATAGCACAAAGAGTAAAGCCAGGGAAAATGTACGTCTATGGGTGACCCATTTAGGTTCTGAGCAATATTGACAGGCCATATAAATGTGCAGGGAAAACCCAGAATGCTCCTTAAATATTTTTGGAAATAATTGAAAAGACTATTTGTACAAACTATGATCTAATATCATGAATTAATCCACAAAAGAACCAAGATAGACTGCCAGAGTAAGCAAATTAACATGATTTGAAGTTCAGACAATCCCATCTGACATGGAAAACAGAATTTCCTTCAGGCCCCATCTCTGTGTCCAATGTCTGGCTGGGAATTCACACAGTGTTCTTCAACTGGAAAAGAATGAGAGCTGGACAAAGGTGAAATGGCCTCCAGAATGCTGAATAGAGGCAGCTGAGGGTCGTCTACACAGTCACGGTCCTTGAGAATCTCAAAACGGGCCCCTACACTCCAAGCTGTGCCTCAGCGCACTCTTAGCGCCTTGTTGACACTTCATTAAGAACCCCAAAGATGAAAAATGCCTCCCACTAGAAGACTCAGTGTGCTGTGCAGAGGCCACTCAAAGTCTCAGAGCTTCTATCAGGAATTTCAGATTGCCCCGAAATGGCTTTCAGTTGTTACAGTCTCCAGCACTAATGGGGTCTGAAAGTGTCTGAGCTTCACTAGAGAAAGTTGTAAAGGGTAGAAATAAAGGAAATGTAGCTAGATGCTGGTGGCTCACACCTGTGACCCTAGCCACTCAAGACACTGAGATCTGAGGATTCTACTGTAAAGCTGGTCTAGGAGTGTAGGAGACAGATCTCCAATTAGCTAGCAAAAAAAAGCTGGAAGTGGAGGTGTGGCTCAAGTAGTAGAATTCCAACCTGGAGTGAAAAAGACAAGCATGCTTGTGAGAGCCTAGATTCAAGCTGCACTGGGAAGGAAGGGAGAGAGGGAGGGAGGGAAGGAAGAAGGAAAGAAGGAAGGAAAGGAGGAAGGAAGGAAGGAAGGAAGGAAGGAAGGAAGGAAGGAAGGAAGGAAGGAAGGAAGGAAGGAAAAATTAGGGAAAGATCAAACAGATGAAAGGGAAGGAAGAAGGTAGAGACCTCAACTGAGCAGAATGGGCTTTCATCAAAGCCACTTGTAAAGGGTCAGAGAAAAGAGAAGCAGGCAGTGTGGAGTTGAGGGTTTCATACCCTGTGAGGGGTTTGTGGAATGACCTTGTCCCGCCCTATTGGGCATCTATATAGTAGGGTGTCCTTCTGATGCCAATAGTCCTGCATTTTCAGATAAGATCGAGTGAAGTTCTCCTGATTATCAGGGGAGGTCCACAGGAGAAGGTGCATGGGCCTGGGGGACAATGTGAAGAGAGAATAAAGCAGGTTGCCATTAAGGATGGAGGGAAGAAGGGTGAGAGGAAGGAAAGAAAAAGAAAATAGAGAAAGAAAGAAAGAAAGAAAGAAAGAAAGAAAGAAAGAAAGAAAGAAAGAAAGAAAGAAAGGAAGGAAGGAAGGAAGGAAAAGAAAGAAGGAAAGAAAGAAAGAAGGAAAGAAAGAAAGAAAGAAAGAAAGAAAGAAAGAAAGAAAGAAAGAAAGAAAGAAAGGAAACAAGCATGGTCCAATGTTCTCACCACATCTGCTCAGAAATCCTGACTCTCAGAAGACCAAATGGAAAATTAGCATGGATCCAAGAAGAAGGAGAAAAAGAGAGAAAAGGGGGGAGGAAGAAAAGAAAGAGAAAGAGAGGGAAAAAAATGGAAGGAAGGAAAGAAGAAAGAAAGAAAGAAAGAAAGAAAGAAAGAAAGAAAGAAAGAAAGAAAGAAAGAAATAGAGAGAGGAAGGAAGGAAGGAAGGAGGGAGGGAGGGAGGGAGGGAGGGAGGGAGGGAGGAAGAGAGAGAGAAGAGAAGAGAAGAGAAGAGAAGAGAAGAGAAGAGAAGAGAAGAGAAGAGAAGAGAAATGCAGTGAATCTAAGAAATTTCCAGGTGAAAATGAAAATGTGTCTACAGAAAACACAGGCCATGGGGCTGGGAGTGTGTCCTAGTGGTAGAGTGCTTGTCTAGCATTGGTGAAGCCCTGAGTTCAACTCCTTGGTACCATATACATAGAAAAAGCTGGAAGTGGTGCTGTGGCTCAAGTGATAGAGAGCTAGCCTTGAGAAAGCCCAAGGACAGAGCCTAGGCCTTGAGTTCAAACCCAGGACCAGCAAAAAAAAAAAAAAAAGAAAGAAAATGCAGGCCATTTCATTCCAGGGTTGTTTATTTTAATTTCACTGCACAAAATACACAAAATATGACATAAATGACAAATACCATTATCTTCTTTTCTCATGAGGACACAGTAGAGCCATGGAACTGTGGAGAAAACGACATTTTCTTCAGATCACACTCAGACAGCTTCTCCTCAGAGGTATTCTGGAACAGAAGTCTGGCAAAATCCCAGCCTCACTCATTTTTTTTTGCCAGGCCTGTAGCTTGAACTCGGGGCCTGAGCACTATCAGGGCTTTCTAAGGCCAGTGCCTGAACCACAGGACCACTTCTGGCTTTTTCTATGTATGTGGCACCGAGGAATCAAACCCAGGTCTTCATGCATGCAAGGCAAGCACTCTACCACTAGGCCAAACTCCCTGGCCCCAGCTCTATAATCTCGTCCCAGTAGTAGTGCCAGTCGTAGTTATAGCAGTACAGTAATTGTATTCTCATCTTCATTCAATGACTTTATTGCATATTTTATGTCTCTTGATCATCACAGAATACTCCTTGTTGTATTCATTTCAAGCCAAATGCCTCTAGTGCCTAAGTTATACAACACATGTATTGTTTAATCAGTATAGTATTTCTGAGAAAACAGATGTGTCTGTTTTGTAAGACAGAAATTAACAGAGCCTGGGGTTGGGAGAGAGTGCCACAAGCATGCCTCTAGCTTTTCCCAGGTGAGCAACTTCAGCTGCAAATGAAAAGCCTCTTTCTGGAGAATTAATGTGGTATTTGGGGATCACACAGCTTAAATAGCTAATATTTGCTGCCTATGGCATCCTTTGTGTGTGTGTGTGTGTGTGTGTGTGTGTGTGTGTGTGTGTGTGTGTGTGTGGTTGTGTATGAGATTCCAGACTAGAGGGTCACTTCAGAACAGAAAGCTTGCTGGAAAACTAGTATGACATTTGATGGACTCACCTTTTGGGGAGGAGTTTTGGAGGGTGATGATCGTGATGATGATGATAATGACAATTACCTCCAAGTCAATAAACAGTTGGGCAGTACTTCCTATGAACTCAGTTCTGTTCCAAACATGTACACTCTCACTAACTCACCTCACCCATTCAAAAACCTTGTGAGATGTTGACTATTTTCACACTTAATTACTGATCAAATAAAGCCCCAATAAACTAAATAACTTCCTTAAAAGCATACAGCTAACATCTGCCTGCCATGAAGCCAGGGGTCAGACCTGAGAAGGCTAGCTTGGAAGTCTGTTCTTTGTTTAGACATGGACTCTCCTGCTTCCGAATACATAAAAGGTAGGATGTTTTTATTTGACTATTTGTTGTTTTCTCTTTGGTCTCAGATGGGATCCTCGGGTTGTCCCAAGCCACACCTGGAACTCAAGGTGTGGAAGGGAAAACTGACCTGGGACAGCCAGGAGAAGCCACTGCAGAGCCTACAAAACAAGAAGCATGAGCCGGCAGGGGAGGGGCAGAAGGAGGTCTGGAGGTTGAGCTGGGTGCCCAGGGACACTGATAGAGAATGTGCTCATAAACTGCTTTGTGAACTGGAAACGCCCTGGTACAACTACTTAAAGGTGATCAACAAAATGGTTGAATGCTTAACAAAAAAAAAAACTTAGATTGAGAGTAAGGCCCTGGAATCTGGGAAATAAGCAAATTTAAACGTTGAATTCTCACGAGAGATAAATGAAATAGTCACTTCTGAGGAAAGAAATACATTAAAATAAAATTACTTAAAAATCCTATAAAAATTAAAGTATTTCTGTTAGTTTGTAAAATAAACTCGCAAGCAGAACATATTTTCATTATTAAGTGCCCACATTTGCTATGAATGTGTTTAATGTAGTAAATGAGCCTTCTATAAATATCTTGAATTCATGTAATGTAGTTATTTTCATTTCATTTTGGCATATTCTTTTGAATAAAATGTATGTCCTTAAAATACAATTTGAACACAAATATTTTTCTTACTTATAAATATTTATAGCTGACATTACTTAGTAAATACTTTAGCTTTGACAGTAGCAAAGTAAACACTAACAAACCCTGGGAAAATCCACATAAAATGTTTTTCTTAAAACAAACATTTCACGAAGTTCAAGTATAATATCCTGCAATATCACATCTTTGATGCAGTCATTGGTTTTATGAAATGATTAAGAATGTGTAGTAGCTCACACCTGTAATCCTAGCTACCTGGGAAACTGAGATCAAATCCAGCTTGATCAGAAAAGTGCATGAGACTCATTATCAATTAACCAGCAAAAAGCCAGAAGTGGATCTGTGGTTCAAGTGGTAGAGCACCAGCCTTAAGAAAAAGAAAGCATGAGGCTCTGAGTTCACCCCATTACCAGTACACATACACACACACACACACACACACACACACACACACACACACACACCACTGTAAATGGCAAATCTGAACACATGCACTTAAATAAATACATTTTGGGGATTTTGTTCTCCTTTCATATCTTGGATTCAGATAGCTTCTCTTCTTCAAAACAAAATCTTCATTCCCACTACCAATTTTACCACTGTGTTACCCAGAGAATTTAGTAGAAAGAAAGTGCTAAGCATTTTGGAGCATGAGGTTAAAAAAAAAAGTTAACAGGTTACACAAAAAGGATATCTAGACATTTCATAGGTTTTCTCTACACCAGCTTACTTTCACATTGCTCAGAATATATCTAGAACTCAAATAACTTTCATCAAGAATAAGTAGGAAATCATTTTTAACCAGAGGGAGAATGAGAATGTTAAAGGGTGACACTGATCAAGATAAGATGCATCATATTCATAAACTGTTTTGTTCATTGCCTACCCCCTTCTACAATTATTTAAAAATTAGGTAGATATGTGGAGAGAGGAGAGAGAGAGAGGGGGGGGCAGGCTCTGGAACTACCAAAATCCACCCATCCGATGTCTTCAGTTCTAGAGTTACTACACTTCTCTCTCAAAATAGAAACATAACCACTCCATATTTATGTTCTATTAGTGGTGAAGTTCCGGAAATCAGGCCAAGAGGATTCCAGAAGTGAAAAAGAACAGCTTTTCTATGACTCATCTGTTATGAGACTCTATAAATCTTACATCATTACCTAAATATGACCTAAATTACCATATAAATATCCAAGAATTGGAACTGTGGAGAGAAACAGTGTGTTTTGTCAGAATTCAATTACTTCAGTAGGGAATTACTGTAACCTAGGAGCCTATGAGTTTCTTTTTTAAATAAGAGACTGACTTGTGTGATACAGAAGCTCAGTGGGACCAGTTTACACTTAGATGTAATCATAGCAGCTGGAGGTGATGCCCTCCCTCCTTCACTTAACTACTCAGAGCCTACAGGAACATTAAAGCAAGTAAACCATTCATTTTCCATTTGGTCACATCTATAATCCTAGCCACTCAGAACACTAACATCAAAGGGCTGAGTTGACCCAAAGAGGAGAAAAGTCATTGAAATGCTCATCTCCAGTTAACCAGCAAAAAGCCAGAAGTGGAGGTGTGGCTCAAGTGGTAGAGTGCCAGTCTTGAGCAAAAAAAAAAAAAAGAAAAAAATTCAGGACAATGCCCAAGGCTGAGTTCAAACCCCAGTACCTTCCTCCTCTCAGAGGAAGAAGAGGGGGAGGAGGACTTGTGAGGCCTAAATGAATTTTAAAGTCCGATGAACTTCAGTAAAAAGTTATTTCTAAGCAGTCTCCATTTTGTCAAGTTCTGAGAAGTCCCCTAACTGCCTCTTCTCGGCAGAACTGTAAGATGCTCCATCAGTGGTTTACTCAGACAGGTAGCAAGGACGTTCAAAGGTCATCTCTAGGACTGCAGTTGTGGCCCACAGCTACCAAGGACACCTAAGATTAAACTTCTGTGGGAAACCCTAACATAAGAAATTGTGAAATATCTCTATGTAAAAGTCAACTAAAACATGAGGCTGTGAGAATGAAAACTAAAACTTGATTATTCTTTACTATAAAAGCTCTGCTAATTCTGTACTCGGGGCCTCCAAGCGTCACTGGTTTCTAAGGTGCAGAGGACCAAGCTCGAGCTTGCTAATAAACCGCTCTTTGTTGCTTGCATTGGTCGTGGGCTCTTTGAGGGGGATTGGAAACTTTGGGCACAACAGACTCATTTTAATCTTCTTTCAAAAGTGTGACTTTCAGAGTTTGTGCCTCAAATAAGCATAGGTTAGAAAAGATTACTTAGAAAAGATATACTCTGACATTTTTTCTGATATTTTACTTCTAAGTTTGCAAGGATTTTTCTGAAGAAGCTAGAAATGGCCCTAGATATTTCAATAGTAATATCTCATACCCAAGTAACCTGTTAACCTGTAGAGAAAATTTCACTCTGTGATTGGGCACCAGTGGTTCACGTCTATAATCCTGACTACTCAGGAGACTGAGATCCAAGGATTCTGGTTGGAAACTGGCCCCAGGAAGAAACTCTGTGAGACTCTTATTTCGAATTAAATGCCAAAAGGCAGAAAGTGGAAGTGCTGACTCAAATGGTAGAACACCCACCTCCAGTCAACACACTGGGAACAACACCCAGCCCCATCACCAGCACACAAACCAACCAACCAACCAAACTCGCAGACATATAGCAGTGTTCCTGGCTCCCAATCACTGTATAATAAATATTATGTGAGGAATGGTGGCAAATCCTGCTGGCTCAAGACGAATAAACTCTAATAAATAAGAGCAAGGATGCTCTTCCTTCAACCATATGAAAGTTGCCATTTTGAATATATGTTCTCAGGTCAAGCATTTAACCATGATTTTACCAGCTCAGAAATAAAACCAAAGCTACCTTAGTGAAAATGAGATTGACGGTACCTTAATCTAAAAGGTGATTTCAAAATAGAGTATAAGCACGGGAAGTTGGACTTAGAGGAAGTATTTGCACGTCAAAATGTGTCTATATTATTCTAGGATTTAAAAAAAACCTGGTAAAATAAAGAACAAGCACATAATTGTTTTTAGAAACAAAGGCACTATACATCTTGACCAAGCACTCTCTGGCTAGAGTGCATGCTAAGTGGCACAGAACAGGACTCTGACATTGCACATAATGTGGAATAGATTTCATAATGTGGAATCAAAGAGTCAAGAAAGATTTCACAGAGGCGCTAGACTGGAACTGGAACTGGGTTGTTGAATTTGAGTATGAATTGGATATCATATTTGAGAAGGAAGATTATTCACACCTGGGGAAGACACAATTAGCTTTTGGTACAATAAATAAAATGAGCTTATGTCAGTGAGAACAATCATCTCATTTAAAATATAAGGGCACATAAAATTGTACAACACCATACTGAGATGATTCATACCATTGCATCTGAGATTATTTATTTAGAATACCATTAATAAATCAAGTTCATTGCAGCATTATTTACCATAGCAAAGATATGGAACCAACCTAGATGTCCCTCAGTGGATGAGTGGATCAACAAGATGTGGTATTTGTACACAATGGAATTCTATGCTGCTGTCAGAAAGAACGACATTGCCCCATTTGTTAGGAAATGGAAAGACTTAGAAAAGATCATATTAAGTGAAGTAAGCCAGACTCAAAGGAACTTAGGCTCAATGGTTTCCCTCATTTGTCATAATCAGTAGAAACCTTGGGCTCTCCTAGCAGAGATTTACAATAGAGCAAAACCTTGATACAAGAGGCCATATAATATGACGCTCTAGGAACTCTAGGATATAGAAACATAAGCCATATAATGAATGATTGTTGTTTTTAAGGTACTATGTTATCTCTCATCTCTTTTGCTGTCCCTTGGTTATCTCATATTGTTACAGTATTTCACATTGTTATCTGATATATTGGATATATTTGTATTTGGTTATTTGAAATTGGATAGGGAAGGGGGAAAACAAGATGAGGGGTGGGGGTGGGGGGGGAGGTAAATGGGGACCATGACATGTGAAAGGGTATCAATGTATGGGAATTAATGCACCATCTATCTGGCAAATATCATGTAACCCTTCTATTAATTACAATAAAAAATATATGGAAAAAAGAGAATATATTCTTCAGTACTGTGTGATTCCATGTATAGGAAACACAAGAACAAGCCAGCCTCAACCATTGATACAGAAGGCCAGGAGACTACTTTATCTTTTTTTTTTCTTTATTACCTTCAAGTAGTTAGAAATTCAAAAAGAGTTGTAGTTTCATTTCACCACATCAGGGTTTGAGTTCAATGCATTGATGTGACGGCCTGTAGGCAGTGATATGGGCTCTGAGGGGCTGCAAGGAAAAGCTCTTAGATGCCAAAACAACTTCATCTTCACCTGCCTGGCAGCTATGTAAATCTTCCCTGCACACTACACGTCAGGTGTGTGCGCTCACAGCTTACTGCTGGTGCCTTACATCTCATTAGATGAATGAAGACTAAGAAGTACTTAAAAAAAAAAAAACAGAATTCCTTACAACAGACAAGGCGTACTTCGTGTGAGAAGTCTCATGGTTTCCCGTCAGATCCCTGGCATCAAACAGACTCCAGGTTCATTCTGTCATCTGGGGACTGATGGGAGGACTGAAAAGCTCTTTTATTCTTTGTTCGTGCTAGAAAGTATATTTCTTTTCTTTTCTTTTCTTTTCTTTTCTTTTCTTTTCTTTTCTTTTTGCCTGTCCTGGGGCTTGAACTCAATGCCTGTCCTTGGGTTTTCTCAAGGTTAGCACTTTACCACTTGAGCCACAGCACCACTTCTGGCTTTTTCTGTGTATGTGTTACTGAGGACTCAAACCCAGGGGTTTGTGCATGCTAGGCAAGCACTCTACCACTAGGCCACACTCCCAGCCTAGAAAGCATATTTCATGAAAGTATATTTCATTTTTTCCTTAACAAGGAAGTCTATACATACCATTGAATTTTGAGAACATTTACTTACCAGTTTCTCTATTATTGCTAGCAATGATCATTTACTATGTCTCTCTTCTCCTGAAAGCCCTAAACTGAAATGATTCTCTTCTTTCCTTTACACTTCATTTTCGCTTTCTTAGCTGTGTGTAATCGATACAACATACTTTCTCTTATCTCTACCAAGTGAGTCTTTTGCAGTTGATAGAAGTTCAGTAAATGCATGTATCCTAAGCTTCAAAGAAATCGCCTCTATTCCTGAAGATGCCTTAACCTGGGTCATTTTCTATTGATCATGGCAACACTGGAACACATATATAATCTTTGCTGCCTTGCTCTCGAACCAGATAAGTAGAGAGCATGATGTTTACTATTGCCATATGGATTTCTGTATCTTTCTCATTTACCCTCCTCTGACCTCCAGAAACACCAGACCCACTAGTACTTAATAAACATATTTAACACTATTATATTCCCATGATTAGATCCCATTGTCATACTGTTCTCAACTTACTTCCAAGTCTTTGCCGATGACACCTGCCTACGAGAAAACTGCAGAGTGATTTTTTCTTCTCTTGTAATTCTATTCAACTCAAAATAGAAAATTCTAAACTCAACACACAGAATAAAGTTGCATCTTTCTAAAATAAGAGGACCATTTTTGTATCGAACTGTGTGTATACTAATACTGGGGCTTGAACTCAATGCCTGGAAATTGTCCTTTAGCTCTTTCTATTCAAGATGGTGCTTCACCAGTTGAGCCACACCTCTACTTCTGGCTTATTGAGAGTTACTTGGAGATAAATGCTTCATGCACTTTTCTACCTGGACTGGCTTCACACCTCTACCCTCAGACCTCAGTCTCTCCAGAATAAGATTAAAGATGTTCACCACAGAGCCCAACCAACACTCCTCCCCCTCCCCACACACACACACTCTACCTAGCTAGGTTAAGGTTTTCTGAAAGGCATTAGACAAGTCTATACTGTGATATAAAGGACCTGGCATCAGAACAGTTCCATGGCTCACATAAACAACTGTAAAATAACCCAATACAAATATTCCTTAGATAGCGGGATGGAAAGCCAGAGTTCACTTGCTTCCATTGAAATCCCAGGTGACTACAATCCAAGTTTCTGAGTTTCCACATGTCTATTCCTTTACCTGTAATTGGAGACATAGCTGATCTGATGAAAGCCATCCCAGCCATCTTCGGAAAAGCAGTTCAGAGGTGAGGAAACCAGATGTCAGAACTTTGCTAACCAGAGAAAACCTATCCTTGGGCCAGTTTGGTTCCTTTGTTTTATGTTGAAATAATTATGACAATGCAGATGAAAGCAGAATCCGAGGGCCCGGCTCCATAGCTGCATGGAAATCCAGCATCCTCCAGCCGGGCTGTGCCTCAGCTCCTCAACTCTGCTCTGCACCCCTCCTCCATCCTTCTCTCTTCCTCAGACGCTAATTTGAATTGACTCTGTCCATCAGGGCCTTTGCCCTCTAGCTTCCTGATCCTAGGCTGGTCTCCACATGGTTTGCAGTAATCCATCCCCATTGCCTCCCTCGTTCTATCAGCCTGGAAGAACAAGGCTCCTTCCACTCTCATCTTGGGTTTCCTGTATGTTTCCCCGTATCCTGCCCACATCCTGAAATTACCCAATTTGAGTGTGTTGTCTGTTGGGTGCCAGGATCTCAACGAATAACCAAGTTCTAGCTAGCCAATAAGAATTCCTCTGGAAACTGGATCCTTCTTGAAAGATGAAATATGTGGTTTTTTCCTCTCCTCCTCCTTCTCCTCCTCTCCATAATCCATGCAGTAGAAAACTGAGCATCAGATTATCATCTGCACCACTGCACATCTGAGCTTCTGTCCAGAACCTCCTGTTAGCACCCACCCGTGGCAAAGGAGCTGGAACCCAGTACAGAGACTGACACAAGGAACGCGTACCTCTATCTGAAGTTCAAAGGAAATCACTTTAATCACTTTAAATCATAAACTCCTCAAATTAAGTGACTTGCACAAGTCATTAGAATCTCTCTAAATACTGGAATCTAGGAGCTCCTGACTCAGAAGAGAAGCACATCAGAAGCCTGAAGATATAAATATCAACGTACACACACACACACACACACACACACACACACACACACACACACAGAGAGCCAGGGAAGTTAACAATATCATTTAAAACAACTTTACCACTGAGCCAAGCATGGTAACACATACCTATAATTCCAGCATTTGAAAATCTGAAACAGGAGGACTGTAAGTTCAAGATCAGAGTAGTCAACAAAGAAAAACCCTGTTTCTCAAGGAGAGTGGACAGGCCCTAAGTTCAAATCCCAGGACAGGCAGACAGATAGAGGGATGGGGGGGCTTGAAGGAGAGAGTGTGATACACGCACACACACACACACACACACACATATGTCATATATATATCAGGTGTAGAACTGGAGAGGTATTAAGTTTTGAGGATGAGTCATGTACGACATAGTTGGTTATGGATGTATTAATCATCTTCATCCTTACACAGTATATATGTATATTAAATCATTACATTTTACAGGCAAATGTATTCTACTTGTCACCAATATTTTACATAAAAATGAAAATAATTCTTTTGTTTTTAGAAATGCCAGCATAGTTGTATGCCACTGGTTCATATCTGTAATACTAACTACTCAGGAAGCTGAGATCTAAGAATCAAAGTTCAAAGCCAGCCTGGGCAGGAAAGTCTGTAAGACTTTTACATCCAACTTAAAATAGTTAGAAGTGGAGCTGTGTCTCAAGTGGTGGAGGGTTAGCCTTAAGCATAAAAGCCCAGGGACAATGCCCAGACTCTGAGTTCAAGCCCAAGGACTGGCAAAATGAAGATGGGGAAGAAGGAGATGGAGGAGGAGGAGGAGGAGGAGGAGGAGGAGGAGGAGGAGGAGGAAAAGGAGAAAGAGGAGGTGGTGGTGGTGGTTGTGGAGGAAGAGGAGGAAGAGGAGGTGGTGGAAGAGGAGGAGGCAGCCAGGATAACCGAAGGAACTAGATGAAGGTGTATTTGAATCAAATGATCTCGGACACTAAATCCAAAGCCCTCAGTCACACAGCATTAACTTCTTCCTATTCTCCCTTTGTTCCAGAAGTTTAGGGACAAAAAAGAAAGACACAGGTCCCAAGACTAAAGCATTCAAGATGGAGCATTGTTTTATTCTGATCAGCATTCAAGTAAGAAATACAAAGCACCACAAGCATGGCTTAATGAAGCCTCAAGTCTAGCTTTGTTTTAGTATTTCAAGGACAGAGATAACTGTGTATCTCAGCTTAGCTAATTCTATTGGTAGAACTTATTAAAATGCAGAAAATTTTATAGACAGATATAAAAGAAATGTTAACTGTATGAGGTCACAAGTCAAAAATACTAAAGGAGTACTTTATTGTGAAAGTGATGTGAGTTTATTAGAGAGTTAATGTAGACCAGGAAGATCAACCTAAAGCTTCACTGGTGTGATGATGAAAATTTATGAATAATGTGAACTGTACCCAGAGGAGGTTTTAAAAAATACTACCCAAATACTAAAAAGAAAAACAGTTGAATGTATTAAATGATGCAGAATTAAGTTCTTTAAAACATAATTTAGGTATGGATATTAGACAAGCCAATAATGAAAGACAGAAGATGCCAACACAAGCCAGGCACATAACTACTCAGGAGCCTGAGATCTGAGGATCGTGGTTCAAAGCTATTCAAGGAATTAACCCCCAATTTAATAGTAGTATCTGTCCTTCCTGTGTCTACCTCTGAGGCTGTGAGCCAAGTGGAACCCTATACCCAAAGAGCAATGGTAGAGGCTTATTTCTAGAAGACCCATCTTTTGAGAACCTCTTCCATGTACTCACTACCCTGGGGAGACTTTGAGTTCCCATGAAATTTTAGGATAAATCTTTTATAGTCTAGCATGAGGCCCTCTGGGGGAGAAAGGAAACATTTTCAGAAACACATCAGCAGTCTATTGTTTGTTTGTCTTCTGCCAGTTCTGATCCCTCTTGGGTTTAAGTTGACCATTTTCCGAGAATAGAAAATTTGGGCTAAATGAGAAATACTCTTTAAAATTGTTCTCTTGCTCTGTTGGTTTTTCATTGTAATTATGGTTGAGTTATTCCATAAAATTTGCTGCTACGATGGTCTTAGAATGGCAATGGAGTCCAACCAATTTACTGTCTGCTGAAGAAGATTGGAAATGGGCAAGAGACTAAACCTTCCTGAGCAGAGGACACTGGCTAGGTTTTCCAGAAGCTCTCGGTTGGGTTTTCCATAGGAATTGGCCGAGAGGCAAATTTAAAATTGAGAGAGACTAGGAAAAGTATGAGAAATGCTTTTCTAGCCTTCTTTCCATCCTAAATAATGAGCAGGACTGGGTGTTGAAAGGAGAGTTTGTGTTGGATTTACCCAATGAGTGAAAGAGGAAACTATGACAAGACTAGAATAAAAGTAGACAGAGAGTCTGGAAATATAGACACACACATACACACACACACACACACACACACACACACACACACACACACACACACTTAAAGCTTGTAAAACTATAGACTTGGAATGTTGGAGCTCTTGATTCTGGAGATAGGAGCCACCTGGCACCATTTTGTCTCGCCAACTGATTTGCAGAGTGCATGAATCCATCCCTCCTGAAGTTGAGTCAGAATTATAATCATTAGAATCCTAATTTAGTCATGAAGAATATCCATATCCTACAATTATAGGCTCCAATTTTCTGTTGATTCTCATTGAAAGTATAATAACCTCACAAAGTATCAACTCAAGTAGATTCTGAATAAAGTTAATTCACTTTCACCTTCCAATTTTGTGTGCTTCAACCTCTTAAATTTAAGCCCACAGCCAGCATAAAAAAGAGGATAGCAATAACTGGACATTTGACACCAGAACAAATGACACTGTCTAAAATAAGTAATGAAAATGTCATGCACTTCTTCTCTAAAGCTTAGATTGTGTCTACATTACACAGATAATGTCTATATTATTCAGTTTTTTATTAAATATTTCATCCACAAAGAAGTAATTTAAAAACCTGGAACTGAAGTAAATATAATATTTGCTGTAAATAATAGAAGAGAAAATAATGTCAACAGAACTCCTCCATCAGATACTACATTGAAGCTAGACTTCATGGTACACAACTATAATTCCCACCACCCGCAAACAGGAAGCAGAGGATTTTAAGTTTGAAGACAAAGAAATAATACAAATCAAAAGTGTTAGGCATGACTCAGGTGAGGAAGGAAGGCAGGGAGGGAGGGAGGGACAAAGGGAGGGAAGAAGGATGGCAAAGTCTCTAACATGCAATGCTTAACATTATGATATTCCAATATGGCAGTAATGTAAAAGCAAAGGGGTTCAGTGATTGCCTTCTGCCATGCCCATGTAATGCATGCGATGATCCTTGATCACACGGGCTCACCTCTTTGTCAGTCTTCCTCCATTATCACAACCGTTCATTTCTCTAGTCATTTTCCACAGTACTCTTGATTGTTTCCAAGCACCAGGAACCATGAATAAAGCTTCTCAGAAGCATGTGTGTCATCATTTTCAGTCCTTGGGATAAGTACCAAGAAGAATGATGATGGCAGGACTCTTGAGTGTTGGTATTTATTATTCCAGAAGATGCTACTAAACCATCTTGCAAAGTGGAATGCACGATTTTGCATTCGCAGAGCAATGAATGTGAAAACCTGCTAGAACTAGCCAGGATTTGCTCCCCTTGTAACTTACTGTCGTTTAAATTTACAATTCCTGACTGATGTGATATTGAGTATCTTTTAAAACACTTCTTTTTCCTCCGAATATATTCTTGGGTGAGCTGTCTATCTCAACCTTTGACTCATTTCTTTAACCAGTTTGGCCATTTTTATGTGTTGCAGTTTAAGTCTGTCTTTTGAATACCATGTGAAAAATAAGTAGAGAGTCACACTAATTAAGCTTCCTTTTAGTCTAGCATGAATATTACTTTAAAATGTGCTTCATGTAAAATAAAGAGCATGCACCCATCACTAATGCCATGAAAGTTATAAATTTAAATTCTCACCCAGCAAAGAGTTATTCAATGAATACTTTTAAGTATTTCCAATATAACAACCCTTTCCATCTATTGCCGATCTTTTTTTATTCTCACAAATATTTAACTAAATTTAAGGCGTCTTCTTCATGCCATTTAGCAATTACAATAGAGTCCTGGAAAACAGCAAGATGGATCCTTAGTTCAAGAACCAGAGTGATCTAAAACTGAGCTGTTCTCTTAAATCAAGAAGTAGAAAGGAAGGAAGAACTAGAGGGGGGAAAAAAACCCAGCACCCACATGTGCTTGCAAGCTTTGCTCTTTAAAGCCATACTAAAAAGAACTTCTAAATTTTTCCAAGTAAAAGCCAAAAAGGAAATGAGGAAAGAGAAGGGGACTCTGCCTCCCTTCCACCTACCCAGCTCACTTAGCCTCAGAATGACTGACACGTGGGCCATTCTTCATTGGAGAACTGCACTGAGGGCCATTGAGCTGCATTCCTGTCCTTCAGTCACTAAATGAATAGAGACACCCCCAAAATAACAGAGACCAATTTATTACTTTCATGGGTAATGAAACAAGGATTTAGAAAGGGCCCATTATCTGTGGCTCAACTTTTACTTTGTGACTTCTGTTTTATCTTGTTCTGTATGTAAATAAATAACATTGCACCATAAGAGAGTTTGACAGTGAGCTTAACTGGAAGCAGCCAGCCACTATTGCAATATTTCTGTTAGCTGTTTTGAAATCACTCGACTGGGAAATGGAGGAAAGATGTGAAGTCAACTGAAATACAACAGAAAGACATTTAATACTAACATTTACCAGTGAAGTGCAAAACCAGATGCTTCCTCCAAGACACAGAAGAAGGAGGAGAAAGTGACACATGGCAAAGCTAAGGAAAAAGAAAACAGGCAACTTTACTTCCCAATATCTCTTTCTCTAAGAGAATGACATAATGTTACCTTTTTAACTGAGCTAATCCATATAGCTTTCTAAGGAGAAATCTAGCATATAGAATGTGCAAGAGAATAAGAAACTCTTATTCTATTATAGAAAAGAGTTTAGGATCATCACTTGTTTTACAAAATAAATGAAATTACAATAGACACAGTCTCCTAGAAGGAGGATCTTATTTTTCTGATAAATAAATATATCACTAATTCTTAAAACACCAAAGAAAAGTACACATAGATAATAGACACTTAGAAACTACTGAATGTCATTCAGAACATACTAGGTGGTCTTTATTCTAGAATGTGCTGTATTTGGCCCTGAATTGTACCCAAGCCAGTGCCATGATTACACTGATGCTAACCTCCACCCACTCGTTTCATTTTATGTACTTTGGGAAACCAAACTAGAACGCTAGTGCTACTTTCAAAGTCCTTTCAGAATTGGTCGGAAAAGCAGACACATTGGCATCCATTGTTAAAATGATTTAAAAAAATAAACCCTAAATATTTAAGGAAAAGAAATATAAACTGGACCATTTGAAAAAAGAATATTTCCATAGAAGTAGCAAATTTTTAATGTTTTATCAATATCACTGAAAGGAAAAGCTTCTGTTGAAAGTAAACCAATTCTGGTACTTGAGATGAAAGCACATTTTACCATTAGCAAAGTGACTGTGAAGTTAGCTGTTGAGTATTTCACTGTTACTTGAGACATTCACCTACAAATGACTGCAAAGTAATTCCAAATTTTGAAAGAAACTACAGTAAGAATTCCAGTTCAGTAGGAAGTTTTCTTTAATGAAGCTTGAGGAAGACAAATAGCAGATATTTCAAAGGAAGAACATTTCCTTCCAAGGTCTGTGTCCAAAGCTAACTTTGCTCTAATGATCTTTCAAGCTTATGAACTGTGGCTTGAGGAACAATTATATTATTTATACTTTCACTGATTGAGAAATTCCTATATGATACAAACCTTATTTTTGTACAATGAGACCCAACATTTTTTTTTTGCCAGACCTGAGGCTTGAACTCAGGGTCTGGGCACTGTCCTTGAGCTTTCTCAAGGCTAGCACTCTGCCACTTGAGCCATGTCTGGTTTTTTCTGTATTTGTTGTACCAAGGAATCAAACCCACGGCTTCGTGCGTGCTAGGCTACCACTAGGCCATGCTTCTGGCCTAAATTCGAAGGAACCAGTTGTTATGCCTGGCTTCTATTTTCTCATTGTTGTATAGTATCCTATATATTCATTGCAAAAATCTTTGTAAAGAATGAAAAAGTAGGGGCCAGGAGTTTGGCCTAGTGGTAGAGTGTTTGCCTAGCAGGCACAAAGACCCTGGTTCAATTCCTCAGTACCACATATATAGAAAAAAAGCCAGAAGTGGTGCTGGGCTTAAGTGGTAGAACTCTAGCCTTGAGAAAGCCCAAGGATAGTGCTCAGGCCCTAAGTTCACACCCCAGGACTGGCACCAAAAAAAAGCAAAATATAAAGAAAGAGTTGAATACTATCAATACTCTTTGCATGAACAGCATTTAAATTAACTCTATAGTGCCAATAAATGCTCAACTCCTTTGTTCTTACATATGGATATTGCACAAAATGAAAACTGAGTGGGTTTCCAATTCACATAAATATCTTTATATTGAATATTCAGATGATAGAACAGACCACAAGATATAGTCTTTAATGGAGAATTTATCTTGTATTTCCAGTATTTAATAATCATTAAGTAGCCATACAAAGGTGTTTTAATTCTACATGTGAGTTTATGAGACCATCACTCCTTTCATTGTTCTCTCCTATCCCACCCAACCACATTCCTTTCCTTACATCACCTGGCCGGTTGTTCACATGTGGACAGTGACTGTCATGAGTGCACATTCTTCCTCTCCCCATTGATCCGCCCACTCTCCCCTTAAATCATCACCACCTAACAACACATGCCCCAGCTTCCTGGTATTCATATTATTCAGTGTTCCCAGAAATTACACTATCGAATTTCTTCTCTGAATATTCCATACTTTAGTTCATTTCTGTCTATCTTTGCATATGAGCATGTATCTATTTTCATATGCATTTATAATTTAGATGTATGTTCACATATGAGAGAAAACATGCATCCTTTGTCTCTCTGCACCTGACTTACTTCCGGAGACCCTGTGAAAGTCATTGACAAATGCAACCATTCTTTTAAGATAAAATCTCTGGAGAAGTTAACAAAATTAAGGCCATTTTATAACCAAACTACTGGCATCATCATCCTAAATGGTGAAAAATTAAAACTATTTCCTGTGATCAGGAACATGACAAGAATGACCACTTTCTCCACTTTTCAAAATCATACTAAAATTCTTAAAGCAATAATGCAAAAGAAAGACATAAAAGGAATCCAAATAAAGAAGAAAAGGATATAATGATCCCTATTTCCAATTTTTGTCTAGAATATATACAATTGTGGTAATAAGTCTTCCTATATGATTTTCTACATTGCATTTTTACTCTTTCGACTAGGATCTAGAAGCAAGAAAGACTGCTTGCATGTTCTCTCCATTGCCTCATCTAAACACCCTGTGCTAATGAAGAATGTGTGTCTTCAAGTCACTTTTCTAAATGGTGTGGTTAATCTATTTCTTCGACCATTGGGAACCCGAAGATCTCTATCTGTTGTTTTCACACGCAACTGACAGGAGATATAATTGCCTGGCTTTCCAGCTTGTGTTAGAAAGATGAATTTTGATACCAGTCTTGATTTTAAACCAAAGGGATTATAGGAGTGTTATACTTGGAATAAACTTTGCAAATCCAAAATTCATGTGGCAAACATGGAATAAAGTCTATCTTCAAAGACCCCCTGGACCCCCCAATTAAGCTAGTACAGTTCCATCTCAAGGTCTTTTTAGACTAAAAGGAAGAATACCTTGATAAATGTTCCGTTATTCTCCATCTCCGCTGTGATTTCTTTAGAAGTGCATATGACTCTTCAGTTGAGTCTGCATTATCAGTCTCTGCATCTACACTCTGCCACTCATGTCTTTAGCTTTTTTGTTTTTACTAATAGACTCAAGGAATCCTGACCCAGAGTTTTAACATCCTCAAATGCTTTTCTTCTTTTCTTACAATGCAAGCTTTAACTAAGACAAGTCAGTTTTGTTAGTTCACTCTTGTTTACATCAAAATTCCAAAATGTAGTGTATATGTGTGTGTGTGTGTGTGTGTTGGCACTGGAGCCTGAACTCGGGGCATCATGGCCTTTTTCCTTCAATGCTAATTGAGCCTCACTTCTGGCCATTAGCAAACTTGTATGTAAGAGTCTCAAATCTCAGCCAGGGCTGTTAGCCTTCTGAGTAGCTAGAATCTCAGGCATGAGTCACTGGCACCCAATGAATGTGCAAAGGTTTTAGAATGATAATATACACATTCTAATCCCAGGGTAACTACTTTCTCCTTGAGCAGTCATGGGGAAAGTTTCTTTATATGGCTAACCTTCATTAGAAAGAATATCAGTCATATCCTAACTAGTCTTCTGCAAGAATTAAATAAAATAACATGTGGAAAATGTATGATCTTGTGCCTGGTACACAATTTATAGTGAGCAAACACTGACTGCTGTTATTTTAACATCCAGGTCATCAGAGTGTTCTTACATCACGTTGTTTGATCCCTATGAAGTTCCTCCCATTTCTACACAAGGGTGTTTATCACAGCCTAGTGATTCTATAGGATTTTCATTTCTGTTCTTATTTCAGGCCTATTGTGAGCACAATATTTTGAGAGGTTGATATAGAACCTTAAATTCTGAGGCATTTCCATATCATCATGTCACTCAATTTGCCAAATTGAGCAAAAGAGTTCATTTGACATGTTTGACAGCTCAATAAATCCCTCTGAATAGAACAGACTCTGTGACTACTGCCACAGAAGCTCTGTGAACTCAGAGGTTTAAACAAATTAACGTCACCCCTTCCACCACAGTGTGTGCAATGAATGACTGGATTGAATTGGGGAACACATTCAATTGTGGGATGCATGGGTGCCCTCCCTGAGCTCTTTTGCTCTCCCACTTTTAACTACAGCACTACTTCTTGTTTTCTAGTGATTAACTGGAGATACAAATCTTACAGACTTTCCTGCCCAGCCTGGCTTTGAACTGCAATCCTCAGATCTCAGCCTCCTGAGTAGCTAGGATTGCAGGTTTGAGCTACCAGTGCCAGGCACATTTAATTTTTTATAAAGTTTTCCTTGGTACTTTTTATTACAATGAATAAAAAATATAGAAATGCTGTTTTTATTTCATTCACTGAGTACTCATTACCTGACTTTGTTTGTTTGTTTGTTTGTTTTTCACCAGTCCTGGGGCTGGAACTCAGGTCTTCGTACTGTCCTTGAGCTTTCTCAAGGCTAGCACTTTACCCTTGAGCCACTGCATCACTTCCAGCTTTTTCTGTGTATTAATACCAAGGAATTGAACCCAGGGCTTCGTGCATTCCAGGCAAGCACTCCACCAGTAGGCCCCGCTCCTGTCCATGTTGGTGTTTTTTTAATATAATTTTACTGTTATTATCCAGGTGCTGTCCAGAGAGGGTACCTTTTCATAAGTCAGGTCATGCATACATTTCTTTTTGGAATGTCACCCCTTCCTTCATTTCTCCCCAGTGTCCCTCTCCCTTCTCTGCCCATAGTTGCACAGTCCATTTTCCTGTTAGTGTTTCAACAGACACTGTTTCCTTGTTTCAATTGTCCCTGGAATCTAAACCACCACAATGCTAGGTTAGTGCCATGTATTTCATAACCATTGCTTTTCCTGATGTCCCCAGTGAACACAAATTACTTGATCGAGAAGAATCTCAACAGGCAACTGATACCACTTGAAAGAAAAACAGCAAGAAGAGGCTAAAAAGGCGTATTTGCTTTCAAAGCTTAGCAAATGGTCAGGTTCTTACTTTCAAATAAATAATGAAGAAATAGAGCCAAAAAATCACAGCCCATGAGATGGGATTTAAGGAACTGACAAGGTTTGGGGTAACGACAATGATGCAAATCAGAATGGAGCAGAAGCTAATACTGATGTCTAAAACCCAGAGGCTTTCTACATTTAATAAATATCTAGGATACAAAATAGGTTCAATGTGCTTTAATTCTGGCTCAAATTCCATGGAGAACAAGGCAGGTGGAAATGTTCTAAAGCCATTTCATCCTCTCCCCCTTTCTCCTCCCCCAGACCACAGACAAAGGCTCAGTTTTTTTCAGTGAGGGAAGCCCTGGGAGTGGAGTGCATAGAAAAGACCAACTGCAAACAGGAAATTTAAAGGATGCTCTAGGTTGATGATCAGTCGAATTAAGCAATGTGCTCAGGACCTTACATGTTCATGCCTGTGATCCTAGTTACTGAAAAGGCAGAGCTGAGAATCAAACTTCAAAGGCATCCAAGGTAGAAACATTTGTGAGATACTTATCTCCAATTAAATAACAAAAAAAACCAGAAGTGGGGGTGTGACTCAAGTGGTAGAACACCAGTCCTAAGTGGAAAAAAAAAAACAACAGGTTGGCTTTTATGTCAACACATAAATACACAAATCAATGAATGCTACAATAAATAAGAAAAAGCAATACATATTTGTGAGACCTTGGAACAATTGTCATTGTATAATCATGTTGCGTTGCAAATAGAGACTCTGAGGCAACAAAGAAAATGAAGTGAATTACTTTAGGTTCTTCCCTCTTTGGTGACTCGGGCAGTACCACGATTTCCAAGAGGACACAGTGTACACTACCCCTCTAACCACAGGGCAATTACATGCTTGATATCTGTGGGCAGCCTTACCTCAATATATCTGGATGGTTTTGATTGAAGCCTTTGGAAAATTACTGTAACTAGTACTAGAGTTCAAACAGTTTGGGCAAAGACAACCCTTCAGGATAAATGAATGTGTGTGTGTGTGTGTGTGTGTGTGTGTGTGTGTGTGTGTGTGTGTGTGTGTGTGTGTCTTGTGTGTTTGTACTGTGTACAACAATACTAAGAATTGGAACTCAGGTCCTCGTGCTTTGGCTTGGCTTTTCACTGAAATCGGACACTCTACCACTTGAACCAAACCACGAACTGTGGGTTTTGCTAGTTGATTGGCGATAAGAGTGCCGTGGACTTTCTTGCCCTGGCTGCTACATACTATGATTCTTGGGGTTTTGCCTCTTAAGAATATAAAACTACAGAAGGGAGTTGCCAGCATCCAGTGGAATGTGTTTTTATTGTTTGTCTAAAGTTGCCATATCTTCAGTAAATGAATATGAATTTGTTGAAAATAGAAAACTAGAATCCTGGTCTCACACACAGTGGGAACAAAAGAGAATACTCTTGGCTGGGAGTTTGGCCTAGTGGGAGAGTGCTTGCCTAGCATGCACGAAGACCAAGGTTCGATTCCTTGGTACCACATACATAGAAAAAAGCTCAAAGTGGTGCTGAGGCTCAAGTGGTAGAGCTCTAGCCTTGAGAAAGCCCAAGAACAGTGCTCAAGCCCCAGGACTGGCAAAAAACAAAGAATATTCTTAGGAGAGAAACACAGCAGTGCAATGCCTACGTGGCTCTTTTATTATAAAACTATATATATATATATAAACAAACTGTAATATATGGACACAAGAGATATCTCTCTTTAATTTTCTACTTTTTGATGATTCTGTCTCCTTTTCTTTATGTATGCTGTATTCACATGTATATCTTTGGAAGGGTGGAGAGGAGGGTACAGAACTTAAAAGGAAAAGGGTGAAAAAGGGCAGCAGTGGCATTCACAGGGCACAGAAGAATGTGAACTCCACACCTCATGGGTGGAGTGGGAGGGTGGGAGTGGGAGAGAATGAGGGAACAGAAGACTCTGTAGGAAAGGAAATATACTCATTACCTGACTCATGAAATTGTGACCCTCTGTACACCACTGGTACAATAACAATGAAGTTTCAAAAAGAAGAATAAAAAGAAAAATGGGAAACTACTTTCTTTTAAATTCCATCTAGACTGTCTATCGTCCCAAATTCTCCTATATGATACAAAATCTTTTACGGGGAAAAGATGGGGATTATCCCTCATATAATAGTCAATAGCCTCGAGATTCATTACCTTTCTAAAGTTTATCCTCTTCCAATTCACTGATTGCTATTAACACATTTTATATCTTACCCACACCCACACTGCAGCAACCGTTACAATTTCTAGCCTGGACATGCAATAGAAAGCTTTTCTGTGAGTAAAGTAATGAACATTTCCACATGAATGAGGCTTTTATTTCACCCACCTCCAAGAGATTGTTCATGGATATTTATCCAGTTCTTTAAAATAGAAGTAAGGCATTTTTCTTCTTTTATTATTGTTAGCTATCTGTTAAGTACTTGAACCAAGATGTTTCCGTTGAGGCTGCCAGTTCGTGAGTACACAGCATTATGATTAACGTCACCCCATTCATAGGTGTGTTTCTCACCCATCTCTTCCATCCCCAGAACTCCTCTCAAGTCTTCTGGTTCAGTTGCTGAGTCATTTTCTATAGTTATCCCACTAGACAAAGTGATATCACATCAGGATATTGAGCCTTTAAAGAAAACAACTAGTTTCATATAAATCTCCTAACTAAAAAGATACTTCTGTTCGTTACCTATCAGATTTCACTCCCTCCAACCAATCTGTCCTCTAGTTAAAATAATGCCAACCACCAATGTATTTTTTTGCATAACACAGTGTGGGGCCATTTTGACCCGTCCAATTTGCATACATGGTACGCTGCTCAGATGTGCCCTGCCTTTCACTTTTCTTCTTCTTCCTCACCTTCACCCAACCAAAATCACCATTCTCATTGTTCTGTTTTTACATGGAGTATTTTGATCATTAGCCTTCCTTCACCCTCTCTGTCGGCCCGTCCCCTTTTATGCTTTATCCAAACACTAAACCCAGAATTATCCTAGAAGTACCAACATTTATTCAAAGTGGGGCCACGTACAGTCCCATTTGTTGCACGTCAGCATTGGGTGCTGCCAAAATCCACAATGAGACAACAGGAAGAGAAAACCCACGGTCTAAAAATAATGCCATTAGCTCAAGTGTCCATTCATTCTCTTTATCCATGCTAGAACTTATTTCAGAACACACTGTCAGTTTTGATTCACAAGAACTTTGATATGCTGGGATCCAGACATTAAATTTCACATTTTTCATAAGACTCCACCCTGAGCTTTAGCACTGAACTAAAATGGCCAAACTAAACTACTGCTTAAATTCCTGACGTGAAGTGAGATGGTTGCTTGTAGGAGCAGCAGCAGTGCAGGGCAAACCTCAAGAATAGTCAATACTCTCAGTCTTCGTTTTTTCCTTATTTCCTCTACACTCTATTTGAAAACAAACAAAAAAGGTCGTGACAAGATTTTTCTGAGTAGTGAAAACTAGTGAAGACGTTGATGATAAAATATTCCTTCAGTATAGCTCACAGTTTCTGGATTCATATTATGAGATACAATCTGTTCTTTCTCTTATTTGAAGGGAAAACTTTTATGTTTTATTTCATGATATCTGGCTATAAAGTGGGATATTTTCAGGTATGGATACACACACACACACACACACACACACACACACACACACACACACACATATATATATATATATGGAGGTCTGAGTTTCAATAGCTCACATCTGTCATCCTAGCTACTCAGGAAGCTGAGTTCTGATGGTTGTAGTTGAAAGCCAATCTGAGCAGAAAGGTCCAGAAAGGTCCATTAAATGCTTATCTCCATGTAACTACTAAAAAGTTGACTGTGAAGATAAGGTTTAAACAGTAGAGCACAAGCCTTGAGCAACACAGCCAAGGGAGAGTTCAAGGTTTTGTGTTAAAACACACACACACACACACATATACCTACACACACACATATATACCTACACACACACACAAACACACACACATATATACCTACACACACACACACACACACACACGGAAAAATCTTAATAGGTCCTCATTTAGGAGCACATGGGAAGGGCTGAATGAAGGACAACTAGAGCCCACTTGATGGGAACATATGTGACATATATATGCAACTATCTATGTGTGCTGTGGGAAGTGGGAGAAAGAGAAACTGCACTTTAGAAAGATCTGACTGTCACTAGCATGAGACATTTGAAGATGAAATCCAAAAAGGTAACATTTATTAAGCACTTACGTGAGACAAATGAGGTAAAACGTCTTATATACATTATCTTCTTCGTACCTATATTTCCTCTCTCTGTCAGTACTGGGGTTTGAACTCACAGACGTGCGCTCACCAGGAAGATGCTCTGCCACTTGAATACTTCTTCAGCGCTTTCGTGCTTATAGGGATGATGCTTTTTTGCTCATGGCTGTCCTCAGACATGGCTCCTCCAGCTTTGGCGTCCTGTGTAGAGATCACAGATACACCCGGTCAGCCTGGCTGGGGCCTCTCCAACTTTTTTGCCCAAGCTGGCCTCAAACTGCAGTCCTCCTGCTTTCCACTCCCCAAAGTAGACGGGATGATACATATGAACCAAGGCATTATGCTCTCCTTCCTGTTTATCCATTGTACAGACAAGGTTTATGTGAGATTCCAAAGGCCACTGTAAACAAATTCCACAAAATTGTGACTCAAAATACCAGAGATCTTTTCTCTTTCTCAGTTCCAGAGCTAGAATCTGAGATGGAAGATGGCCAATATTTCCTCTAAAGATCTCAGGGATAGTCTACGCAGGACACTCTCTTCCCTTGATTTACAGGTGCAGACATTCTCAGTCATACAGCTTCCTGGGATCTGTCTTTCCACCATCCCGCTGGGTGTGGTCTCATGAAGGTGTCATCACGCGTGCCTTAAGGCTCACGCTACTCGATGTTGTCATCTTACTAAGTACATCTGCAAAGCCCTATTTCCAACCTATACATTCTGATGCACCAGGAAGCTCACGAATTTGGTGGGGAGGGCACAATAAAGCTGAAAACGACTTCAGAAAATACAGCTATCATCGGGGAAATATATGTATATTTAAAGAAATTTAAATTGGGATTCAACTAATGACTAGAGAAGACAAGATTATTTAAACCTGAAAAGTCAACTTTGAAAAAAATATTTAATTAGAAATAAAACCTATAAGAACAGATAAAATGCTCAATTCATAAAGCATGCTAAATAACAAAAACAATTGCCTAAAACCTTCATCTTCATGTTTCTACAATTTAGAACAAATAAACAGGCAAATGAGAAATAAAAATATATACGACAAGGAGCATAAAATAGAAAAAAACTGATGGTAATTTCAATATATATGGAGGAAAAAGAAAACTAAGAGAAGAAATAGCAAAAAGGAAAACAAGTGGAAAACCACAGAGCTAATGGTAAATAGTTATTCACCGACAGACTGAAGTATCTCAAGTAAGATAAAGAAAATAAAAGCCAGGCACCAGTGGCTCGCTCACATTTGCAATCCTAGCTACTCAGGAGGTTGAGATCTGAGAACTGAGGTTCAAAGCCAGCCCAGGCAGGAAAGCCCATGAGACTATTACCTACTGTTAACCAACAAGAGGACAGAAGGAGAGACATGGCTCAAGCAATAGAATACCAGCCCTAAAGAAAAAAGCTCAGGGATAGCACCCAGGCACTTAGCTACTAGGACTTGAACTCGGAAGCCTCTTGCTCTTGCTTAGCTTTTTTTCACTGAAGGTTGGTTTTCTACTACTTGAGCCACACATTTACTCCTGGCATTTTGGTAGTTAATTGGGAGGAAGAGTCTCTCAGACTTTTCTCCTCATGTTGGGCTTCAAACGATACTCCTCGGATCTGTGCCTCCTGAGTAGCTAAAATTACAGGCCAACTTTCTCTCCAACTTCTCGGCGTTGTGGCTTTAAGAATCTTCAACAGCTCTGAGAAGAAAACCATGAGTAATGTTTGGCTAACCTCAATTCAATTCTCTTCTCTTCAGCTCTTGACCACTCACACTCCAGCTGCTTCTGTGTCTCTCCAGTGCCTACAAACACATGTTTCCCATTTGCCCAGCCTTTTTGGTTGTTCTCAGCGTAGAAGTTGGTTTGACACAAACCAGTCTATAATTCCTAGAAGCAGAGCCTTCAATCTGGAACCAGATCTTAATAAGAGCCTAGTTTTAAAACAATGAAAAGATTAAGAGAGGTGTAAATAAGAAAAATATGGGAGTATTTATCCTAAGAAGACATCGTTTTAAAAGAATTATAAAGCACATTCTATAGGCAGAAGAAAAGTAGTATCTATCTTTTTGAATTCGTAGAAACAAAAGAAAAGCAATTGACTAAGAAGAAACTTTCCAGCTCCTTTTTTAAAAGGCAGTAAAAATTGTAAAAAACATCAAAAGAACAGTCCAGATGCCCTACGATAGATGAGTATTTTCAAAAAAATGTAGTACCTATACACAATGGAATTTTACACAGCCATTAGAAAGAAGAATATTATGTCATTTGCAGGGAATTGGATGGACTTAGACCAAATCATGTTAAGTGAGGTAAGCTAAGCTCAGAGAGACAAATGACACATGTTCTCTCTCTTATAGGGAAACTGCATCTAAAATCCACCAGGATATGATAAATTACACAGGACTCTAGGCATTCACACACAAAGAGACCAAAGGAGGACACTCTTAAGAGAGGAACACAAAGGTACAATGTCTGTGTGCATCTGATCATATAAAATAATATTTACCAAAGGCTGGGAATGCGTAGTGGTAAAGTGCTTGCCCTGCATCCATGAAGCCCTGAATTTGATTTCTCAGTACCACATAAGCAGAACTGGTGCCTGTGGCTCAGGTGATAGAGAGCTAGCCTTGAGCAAAGGAAGCCACGCCCTGAGTTCAAGTCCCAGGATTAGCAAACTAATAATAATTATTATTATTATTACTATTATTATCAAAATGAACACCAGGAAATGTAAACAAGAGGTATTTTTCTTTGTTGCTACTTTTGTTATCTCTTCTTTCTGTCTTTTTTGTATGTTTATGTGTGTTTGGTAAATGAAGGAACAATGGGTTAACAAATTTAGCAGTAGTACTCACTGAACACTATTTTGAAAACAAACATACAACTTGTGGGTGAGGACAAGAGGAAAAAACTAGGAGAGAGGGAGAGAAGGGGTGGCAATGTCAAAAAGAAATGTAACTGATGTAACTGCTACCCCTCTAGACATCACCTTTACAATAAAAAAGTCAAAGAACACACATAGATAAAACAAAAATGTTAAGATGCTGTACCTAAGTCCTCTTTGAAAACTACAGTAAATACAAGGATGTTAAATGTACTCTTTAAGCAAAATCAGTTGACTACATTTTTAGTGCATCTATAGTTGAAGAGACATACCTCAATGATATAGATACAGAGTCAAGGTTAAAGGATAGCACAAAATACTATGTTCAATACCAAGCAAAATATAGTGAGCGTAATAATATATAAGTCAAACGAAATGGATTCTTTCAAAGACCAAATTAGAGATATAATGTCATTATATAGTGAAAGTAGACTAAATTTACCAGGAAAATAAAACTAGTCTATACTTATGTGGCTCAAATGAGGTAAAAAGAAAAATAGAACCAGGTGTGTCAGTGTATGTCTATAACCTCAGCACTTGGGCCCTTGGAAGGCTGAGGCAGGGAAATCAGAAGTATGGAAGTATGGTTTTGGTGGTGGTGGTGGTGTGTGTGCATGCACGTGTGTATGCACTTGGGCTTGAATTCTTGAATTTAGGACCTCATGCTCTCCCCTAGCTTTTTTGTCAAGACTGTTATTTACCACTTGAAGCATATTTTCACTCCTGACTAGCCAGTCTACTGGGGGGTGGGGGAAAGGGAGGGGGGAAGGAAAGAAGGAAAGAAAGAAAGAAACTAAAAAAAAAAGAGAAATGTAACAGAAATACAAGAAACAATTGAAAAATCTCTGCTGGCACAGTGGAATACTTCCGCGCAGGCTTTCAGTAATGTCTAGATTAAACAGATGAACCATTACTAGGATTATGGAACAGTTGGATGGCTCTGTTTCGCTTTGTTGGTGCTGGCCCTGGGGCTCGAACTCGGAGCCTGAGTGCTGTCCCCGAGGACTTGGACCCCAGCCCTACTTTGACTTTCTGATCATTGACTGGAGATGAGAGCCTCATGGGCTTTCCAGAGCAGCTGGCTTCCAGCTGTGGTCCTCCTATGTCCGCCTCTGACCGGGCTGCGCGGGCGAGGGAGAGACCGCTACCTTGGAAGACCAGGCTTCACCTGCTCTGACCAGGCTCCTACCTGGGTCTGGTCTGCGCCCCCAACACCGCAGGGCGCTCTCCCTGGGCGGACCGGGTCGGCTGCACCCTCGGGAAAAGGCTGGCTTGAGCGGCCACCGCAGGAAGTGCTCGGGCCACCTCGCGGCTCCAGCACAGTCGCCCCTCCAGGGCCCAGCGCCACCCAAAGTAGCCTCTGGGGGAATTTGCCTTTGTTCCCACAAGAAAACATCAAAGTCACAGCTATGGGCCACCGCATTGGCCATGCAAACACAAAGGTCGAGATACGATGGGGAATCATGAAACAGAGAAGACAGTATTTCAAGGATATTAAAAACATTTCAGAATTTGGATCACACGCTGGGCCACAAAGCAAGTCAAAAAATATTCTAATGTGCTTTGATCTATATATTATATAGTAAGACTTTAATGGAAGAAAATCAGAAAATAATAGCAGGTAATACCACTAAAACACACTCTATGCTTTCAAAATAATTGAGTGTGCTTCTAAATAGACCTTGAGATTTAAAAAATATTACATAAGCAGGATGGAAATTAAAATATACAGATGGAAAAACATCTGATACTAATAAACACAGTGAATGTCTCAGAAACCAATTTCTACCTTTATATACCCATCATGAAAAAGATTTCTAAACCCCACTCAACCTAGCATTCACCTAAAGATGTTAGAAAAAATGATAGAATGAAGTTTGAAGAAATAAAATGTTCAAATCAATGAATTGAGAAACACATATTATATCAAGATTCAGTACAGCCAAAATTTGGTGATTCACATAAACTGATAAAACCAGCACATTCTGACAAGACAGATAAAAAGAAAAGAGAAAGCACACACACACACACACACACACACACACACACACACACACACACACACACACACACTGAAGTATAGCCTTTTCACTCTATCCAACAAAGGGTCCACACCTGTCCTTGGTTCCTTTTTAGATCTTTTAAAAGTCATCTTCAAGTAGTTATGCAAAGGGTTTCATTTCAACAAATCAGTTTTTGAATGCAACACACTTGATCAGTGCCATCCCTTCCCCATTCTCTCCCATTCTCCCCATTTCTCCCCACCCCACCCATCCTCTCCTTTTAACTCCATTTCCATTTTCACACTTGTACCTTGATTATTATTTGTCCACTATTCCTCTCTCCATTTGTCTATTCCACCCCTTGATACAACCCATCCCCAAAAAAGCCCCTATATATTTCATCTTCCTGGTTAAACTATAAATTAGTTATTCAAAGGAGTTACACCATTGAAATCCTCCCTGGCATATACCATACTTTAATTAATTGGAATATATATGCATACAATCCTATATATGTTTACATATTTAAAGAACACGTTTCCTTTTTCTTTCAAATGTGAACACTAGATTGAAAGTATAGATGTGTGTGTGTGTGTGTGTGTGTGTGTGTGTGTGTGTGTGTGTGTCCCAGCCTCTGTCAAAACCAACACGGGAACTTGCATGCATAGCTCCAGAACCACGAGGTGACCTGCACATGACCCAGGCCAAGTGTCCCCAGATTTCTTGCCACATTGGCATGCTATGGCCACCAGAGGAAACGTGACAGATAAAGACCTTCACGGTGAAAAAGGTCCAGGAAGGGTGTCTCTAGGTGGCTGGTGCCTCTGAAAACTTTGGCATCTGATCCAGGAGTGGAAGAAAGTGGAGCGTAGTGGTGCACAGGTTTACTTCTGAAAGGCCTGGCTTACTCTTAACACATCAGCATCACATGTTCATTGTCAGTTCCAATGCGCACAAAGGCCATACTTATTTTTAATTTTCCTATTCCCTCAGATTCCACTTGTGACATGCTTGAATACATCTTATTACAAAAGGGATCTCCCGTAGCATGGGGTTTGCTTGATGACAGCGCACAGAGTACATACATGGGAATGAAGTCATTAGGACACAGTACACTTTCCATGACAGTCACAAGCCTAGAAACTGATGGGGAGAGAAAATTTGATTCTAATGGGAAGTGAGTATGTGGCATAGAAAAATTATAAAACTAACATGACCCTTTAATGGCCTGGCCTTCAAAACCTGAGTAACACACATTTACCAATGGTCAGAAATACATATATTTATGTCATGTCTTGGTTCATTAGTTGATAAGCTAATTTGAAACATGAACAATTCTGAAGCTGATCCAAGATAGGAAATTGAAATCTCCCTGGATCCCTGGCTTCATCAGGGAAATCCAAGGCTATTAAAGACGTTGCTGGCCAAATGAGCTTTCAGAGCCTGAATTTCTTTGTCACCAAAAAAAGTTTTCCAATGATGAGAGATCCAATAACAACATGAAGGAATTATAACTCCTTTGGACCTGATTCTTAATGAGTAGACTTTGTCAAAGTGGAGTCTTTTTTCAGCTTCACTGACACATAATTAGCATATAATTATATGCACTCACTCTATATGACATTATGTTTTAATATAATATGCACTTGATAAGGTATAACACAACCATCATCGCACATGCTTAAATTTGTAGGTCTATGAAGGGTAAGGACATTTGAGATGGGCTCTCTTCATACAGAACCTTTTTGAGGCAGGATCTCACTATGTTGCTTGGGTTAGTCTTGAACTCACGGGCTCACATGAACTTCCTGTTTCAGCCTAAGCACACACTCTCACAACTGGCTCTGTGATATAGTTTATAAACATAATTTAGGTGATTGCTTCCTTACATCTTTTCTGTCAATGTCTAAGCTTCCATGTTCCCATATCTGCCATACTTATTCACATAAATGTCTAAAAATCTGCTTGTCTTTTTTCTATGATCTTCCAAAAATCCATTGTCAATACTATATGTAAATAGCAGAAACATAGGAGCAATGTATATACTCATAATATTCATCATGTATGTATGTATATGTACACACTTAGATAGCCTGTAGTCGCATGAACACATGTGAAGGAGAGAGACATGCTTGACTTCCTAGAACTCATCTCACACTTGGCAAAGAAGGCAGAAATTATCTGGTAGGAACTAAAGGAAGTATACAAGATGTCAACACTGGACTTGCAGCCAAAGGCCATCACCTTAGGGTTCCTCTGCAATGTTGCCATAAGAGCGTATACACACACAGATCCATCTGTACCCCATATACATAATTATATACATAATTGCATATAGAATACACACATATAGATACATACATATGAATAAGCCCAACATTTTCTTAACTAAGGAACTTCTTAGTAGGAAAAAGAAAAAGAGGAAGGAAAAAGGAAAGAAGGTAAGTAATTTTGAAATACATTGCAAGCATGTATATATAGAAACACCGTAAAGAACTGAAACGAATTCTCCTGACCATTCTGGGCATGGGGGCGGGGACTGAGAAACCAGCTCTGTGTGGAGGAGGGGGCACTGGAGGGGGATGATGGGATAACAAAAAAGATGAGAGCAGATGAACAGGATCAGCAAGGATTGTTTGCAAGTATGAAAGCAGAGCAATGAAACTTGTTGAAATTGTTTTGGGAAGGGGAGAAGGGAGATTTATCTAGGGCAGCGATTGATTGGAATATATTGCAAACGTGTATGGCAATATCATGATGAAAGCCCCCTTCCCATCCCCTCTAGAACTAATGCAAGCTAACAACAACAAAAAAAAAAAAAAACAGAGAGGAGGCCTCCTGGAAGGACTCTCCTGGAAGGACTGAATTGGAGAAGATTATGGGGACTCAGTTGAAGCAGAAAAGTGAGAGCTGATTCCAGGCTTAGACAAAGCCATGTGGGCAAGGACCTAGGCTTAGGAAGCATGCCTTTGTGCAGGTGTCCCTGGGTATCTCACTGTAATTATTCCCAGGGTAGTGAGGGACTAGGATACGAAAGGGCTATAAAAATGAATGAAATAGAAGGCAATGGTGTAATGCTAGGCGACACCTATAATCCTAAATACTCACGAGGCTGAGATCTGAGGGTCAAGGTTTGAAGTCAGCCCAAGCAGAAAAAGTCTGTGAGATTCCCACTTACAGTTACTCAAGGTTTAGCCTTGAGGGGGGAAAAAAAGCTGAGGAACAGCACCGAGGCCTGAGTTCAAGCCCCTGGACCAGCACAAATAGATAAATATAGAGACAGACAAATAAGCAAATAAATAAAAACGAAATAGTATGCATTCAACCATGTGGCATACAAATGACATATGATAGTTGTTTTTCTATTAAGCCTTGAAAGTGAACAGCCCACTTTCTATTATTTATGATGGAATGCACAGCAAGGGTCTGGAAAATCCAATCACTTTCATACTTGAAAAATAAATAGTGATAACCAAAATAAATGAAAATCAAGTGCTGATGAGTCATGCCTATCATCCTAGCTACTCAGGAAGCTGAGATCGGAGGATCATAGTCGAAAACCAGCCTGAGCAGGAAAGTCTAGAAGACTGTTATCTCCAATTAACCAGCCAATAGCTGGAAGTAGAGTTATAGCACATATGGTAGAGCATCTGATGAGCAGGAAAAGCCAAGCAAGAGTTCAAGACTCTGAGTTCAAACCTCAGCACTGGCACAAAACACATTTTTCTTTCTCTTTCTTTCTTTTTTTTTCTTTCTTTCTTCCTCTGCCCATCTTTCACTATATATATACAAATATACCCAAGACATGTGAAAGGGTATCAATGTATGTGAATTAATGCACCTTCTATCTGGCAAATATCATGTAACCCTTCTATTAATTACAATAAAAAATTAAAATATATATATATTTACATCTATGAAAATCAGAATCTCAGAGGCAGAAAGATCAGAGTGTGAAGTCAACCTGGGCAGAAATGCTTTGTAAGGCTCCATCTCAGCCAACGGATGAGCACAGTACTTCACACCTGTAATTCCAGCAGCCGTGGTAACAGTCCATGGGAAGAATCAGTCCCGGCCTGACTGAGGCTAAGGTGAGGCTTCTTCTTAATCTTTAAAAAGGATTCAAGTGCAAGGACTTGCATTCAAACCACAGCATTATCAAAAATAAATAAATAAATAAACATACAAATCTCAAAGGTTTTGGTTGCACACAGTACACCTGTGTCTTTGAAACGCCTTGCCTATTTGCTTCATTTGGAGACGAAATTCATTCTCTCTGTTTTCCCCCTCATCTCCTTGTGAGGGACAACAGCTTGTATGTGAGTCATCTGAGGTCGACAGAGTCAGAAGAGTCAAGCAGCCTTTAATTGCCAAATACAAATACGTTGTCAAACTCAAACACAGATTGAACTCAGATGGACTGTCCTTTAAAGTCTGGGTAATTTTTCAAGTTAACTGGAAAGACTAGGATCCCCTCAAAATTCAATATTTTCCAAGGGGATGGGGATGGGAAAGACAACAGAGCAAGCCTCTTTTTGCTTTGCACATAAGAATAAGAGAAAAATGGCTGTTAAATAACAAAACCATAATTCATACCAGATTATTCAAGATATGTTTACACATACTGAAAGCTTACAGATAAATCCAATTTAGAAAACTATGTAATGGTCAGTTCTTTGCTTATCCTCCCCCTCCTCCTCCTCTTCCTCCTCTTCCTCCTCTTCTTTCTTTTCTCGTCAAGATGGGTGAATGCCACTCCCACCCCCCTACAAAGTCCTGTGAGAATCAGAAAACCTGGCCTGGCTACAGGTTTGACAAATCCCATCCCATTCGTCAGGCAACACAGCAGCATGGAGGCCTGAGAGCATTCACCGTGCTCTGTTCCCACCCCAATACAACCCCAGAGACTCCTGGCAGGACTACAGTCAACTCACCCGAAGGTTCATGTAGAAGAAGAGGCTCTGTGGAAATAGCAAGTCTTCTTGGCAGTCCCTCACCACTGACAACCTTGATTTCATTCCCACAAATTTGTGAAACATTAGTCTCCAACACTGGATTCCACGTGAGTTCTCAAAAGTCACGAATTGTGGACTTAAGTAGTTCTCTGGCTTTGGTAGATGGTGGGCACAAAATGCCTCCAAGAGTAGTGAAAAATGTGTCTTATAATTGTTTTAGGGGGCAGAGAGAAAACCCCCCAAGACACTCATTATGGGCTTTAGAACCCCGTTTGTGACCAGCATAGCATCTGGTCAGTTGTCCCCATGTCTCTATAGACTTATATCTGGGATGTGAGTAGAGGTTTACTAGCTGTGAGGCCATTGAACCACTGGATTCTCCTGGGGTTGTCACTGAACAAATAAGCATATATATATATATATACACACACACACACATGTGGGGGTGTGTGCGTATACATATATACACATATAGACATATATGTCTATATGTGTATGTATGTATGCATGTATGTATTGGGTGTCTACATCTACCAAGTTCAGGGGAAGACATTAGGGACAAGACACTGAAAAGATAGAAGTCCTTCCCCAATAGTGGGGTATGGAATATATTTTCAAACATTTCATGAAATATAAATGCCACAGATACTGTAGCACCTATATGAGTCAGACATAGATGTGCAGAGAGCTAAAATGATGAGTGGAAAATAGAAAGGCAAAAACAGGTGGCTCCATGCCGGAGGAAAAACATATACAAAATTCCCAAGAAAAGAGAAGAAAATGTCTTATTCATAAGAGAATGGAGTGAAGAGGAGAGGAAAAAGAAGGTGGAGGGAGAAGATGGGGAATCCGTATGAAGATGGGGAAAGGAGCCTCCATGAAAGCTGCTGGTCTGTGGCGGTGGGGTGTAGTGGGGAGAATGCCGGGAAAGAGAAAGCTCAAGAGAAGTTTATTCTGTGCAATATGTATGCACATCAGAATAGCATGCTGAGATGTTAGTGTAGTTAATCCACACTCAGAAAAGTGAATGACAGGAAAGTAAAAACAGGCTTCACGGGCAGGGCAAGAGAGGAAGGAAGGCTCAGGAAGAGAGGGTGAATGAGCACGAAAATGGCCCAAGTGGTCTGTAGCTAGGACAAGAAAACCCATTGAACTTGTGGTGAAAATCGTTTTAGAAGGTGGGATGAGAGAAGGGAGAGTTTGATTGAGATTTGGTAGGATACATTGTGCACACATCTGTGTGTGTGTGTGTGTGTGTGTGTGTGTGTGTGTAAATGTCACAATGTGACCCATTTTATTTAACTCATGAATGCCAATAACAAAAAATAAAATATTCCATTCGATAACTTCAAATATGTGGCCTACATTTTAGTACATAGAGTACAGCGAGAACATGAAAATAGCTAAAGCTATAGAGACTAAACAATATGTAAATAGATATGCGTTGTTTTTTTTTTTAAGTAATCAGAGTCTCTGGGATTTTTTTTTCCTGATTCTTATCAATTTGAACTTTGTAAAGATGAAATTGTCAGTGCAGGGCAGAGCTCCCATAGGAAAGCAGGGCGCAGTGATGAGACAATAACACACTCACACCTCGAAGAAGCTAGGAAGATTTCATCCTCTGGAAAAACAGATGTCTCACCTTGTGTACAATAGTCAATGCCATACACGTATGACATCATTGAGGAGCTGTGCACAGTGCATGATGGAATGAGATCATGCCAGAATCACAGGAATCCCTGCTAGGCTGTGACCAGTCAAGGAGGAAGAACCAGGGCAGGGGAAATGGAGGATCTTGCTTAGTTCACCAGGTCAAACACTGCAGAGCGGGCAAAGTAAGACAAGTTCTCAGAAAAAGTATTTGACTCAGTGTCACTTCCAGCCAAGAACACAGCCCTGTTCCAGAAGTCTTATCTCAGCCGACTTTTGACTTGCTCAGGAATGGAGCTCATCCACTTCTGAAATGAACAAATCATTGTTCCTCTCCTGATATGCTGCTAAGGCATAGAGATCCAAGTGTCTTTGACTTCAGAACAAACTAAAAAAAAAATCAAAGCTTTTTCTGAACAAAAAAAGGATCGGGATATATTTTATTTTTCCTCCTCCATCAAGTAGTGAGCCAATTCTTAAGCAGCCTTTTACTCAAAGATCTCATAAATTTATCCACCATTTAGGGTGAGGACTCCAGGCAGCGTTCCTGATGTGAACCCAGAAAATGAAAGTCAAATACAGGTCAGTGGGAAATAGCATTTAAACAAGCGCTTCTGCCCTAGTGTTTATATTTGCAATAACCATTTTTTAAAATAAAGAATACTTTCATTATATTCTTCGTGTGGAAGGATCTCATGCACAATTGATCAGTAGTTTGTATAAGCTTCAACACACACACACACTCAGGAGAAGCACTGCTGGCATCCCAATGAGAAAAAAATTAAATATCACTTATTTCCCAGAAAGGTCAAAGCCTTGTGCTTTTAAAAAAAATTTAAAAATCTCTCATTTAATATACAAGGGGTGAGCATATTTCTTAACATTTTTTTTCAAATACAGAAGCCACTGAGGTAAAGTCATTATTCCTTCATTTCTCAGTATGAAACAGCCCTCAGAAATGATGGGCACTCATGAGAAATGCATCTTCTGCCAGTTTTTTTAAAAGTTAGCTCCATTTCTACTAAGAATAGATGAGCTTTATCTATTTGGGATGGCTTGAAAAACAACTTATAGGTCCAACTTGTCACTATGAATTAGAATAACAGAAATCATTAAGAAATGCAGTTACATAAGCTTGAAATCCAACCTTGGAAAGAAAGTCAGTAGGAACACTGGATACATACATGGAAACTAAAATGATGCAATCATTCAGTCTCCACAAAACCCCACGCTGCCAGCTACCCACAAAATAAAGCACACAGAACATACCAAAGAGGACACATATAAAACCACTGTCTAGGATTACAGTAGCTCAAAACCTAGGAACATAAAGTCATAGAGGATGAGACTAAATGAAATCACTCTAGGATATGGAAACAAGAGCTTTATCTTGTGTGATTATTGTTCTTAATTTACTGTTATTTCTCTTCTCTTTTTTTTGCCCTTATAGTTAATCTCACGTTGTTACTGTATCTGACTTTGTTACCTGGTATATCGTATATATGTCTATTTGTTTATTTGAAATAGGAAAGAGAAGGTGGAAAAACAAGGTGATTGGGAGGGGGAAAGGGAGGGAAATGGGGACAAAAACACAAGAGGGGTTATCAATGTGTGAGAAGTAATGTGCCTACTACCTGATGAATGTAACTGTAACCCCTCTATACATTATCCCAACAATAAAAAAAAGAAAAGAAAATCTCTGTCTAGTTTATTACCTTAACAATATCATTACAGTTAAAAAACATTTATTATGACCATCCCACCATTGTATAATGGATCTCTAGCTTCACCTTACTTGACTAAATTTTGACATATCTAATATTTAAACTTTTCCCATTCCCCAGACACTGATAATTACCATTCCAGTCTTCAATTCCATCCATTTGATGACTTGAGATAGGTTGTTTGTATAGAATCATTGTATTCGTCTTTCTGTGATTGGCTTATTTTATTTTGCATAATATCCTCAACCCTCGTCCATCCTGTCTTATATTTAAGAACTTTCTTCCTTTCTGAGAGTGAATAATATTCTAATCTGTACTGCAAGTTCTTTAGACGTTCACCAGTGAGTATACTGATCATTTTACATTTTAGCTACCTGGACATAGCTATAATAAACATAAGAGTGCTAATATCTTTGTGTGTGTGTCCGTATGTGTGTGTGTGTGTGTGTGTGTGTGTGTGTGTGTGTGTGTGCATGTAGACAGGTGGGTGTTAATGTGGGTCAATACTGGGACTTGAACTCAGGACCTCATATTCTTACTTAGCTTTTGCACAGAATGCCTGAGCTGTATCACTTAAGTCACACCTCCACTTCTGACTTTTTTCTGGATAATTGGAGACAGGAATCTCATCCACTTTCCTGCCCAGGCTGCTTCCATCAGATCACAGCTTAATGATTCTCTAGGAATACAGGCACCAGCCACCAGTACCCAGCCTTCAGGCTAAGACCTTTCTAATAGTAAGCTTTAAATTCCTTTCAATAACTCTCTACAAATGAGACCATTCACTGAGGATTTCCTTGTCTGTGTTCCTTTCCATGCTTCTTTCTTCCTGACCTTCTTCCTTACTTTTTCCTTTTCTTTTGGTGAGACTGGGGCTGGTGCTTTAGCTCAGTACCTGGGCACTGAATCTTAGCTTTTACATGCCAGGATGACAATCTACCATCTGAGCCATACCTCCACTTCCAGCTTTTTGCTATTCAGTTGGAGATAGAGTCTCATGGACTTTCCTACCACGCTTTCTTTGAACCAAAATCATCAGATCTCTGCTGGTGGGTAGCTAGAATTACAGGTGTGGCGGCTGCAGCAGGCTGACTCCAGGTCAGGATTCCGTCCCTCACTCTAGAGCCAGAGGTCATGGGCACCAATCCAGAGCTCCTCCTCGTCCATCCACTAGACAATAACCCCAAAGCAAAGGCACATGTTCCAGTGTGCAGGAAGGGCACAGCCACTCTTAGGTGCCTGGATACCCACAGCACTTTTTCTTCAAAAGTTCTTTCTGGCTCTTTGCTTAGTCCAGGGAGGGAAATTAGGTTCCTGCAGACCAATTTAGTATGCATTCTTCCTATCCAAGAATAACCGAAGCTTTCCTTTGATGCCGAGAGTGTGTGGAAAAAATGACTAGGACCCCTCCTTCCAACACCCTTGGCTTTTCCATAGGAGCTTGCTCCATTCATTCCTGCAGGAAGCCTTTCCAAAGCAGTTCTGAGCTGAGCCTGAACATGTGCTGAGAGACCCAAAAGAGGTGAAGGCCACATCCTTTCTCCTCATGAAGATAATGCCTGGAAGGTGATTTCCATCCTGGCATTCCTGGCCCTGGACAAGCGCTACAAACTGTTCACAAATGCCAAGAAGAGCACAGAAAAGACAAAAGTAGTAACTTCCAGGAACTGAAGTCCTTCATTTCTCATCTGAAGATACAGGTGAAAAAGGAAGTGCCAGCCTTTGATTTCCTGGCCACAGGCCCTTTTGTGCCTTGGTAGTTTGTGGTGCATCTGCCCATGGGGACATCGTAAGAGGACCATAGGTGGGAGCTGGTGGAGAAGGAAGAAAGGACCTTCTGTGGCTGATGTGAAAAACCTATGGTCACTGGAATCCATGATCACTAATGTCTCGTAGTCTTCTGCAGAACTCTTCTCAATGAAGCACTAGTGGAAGCAACGTCCTTGGCCCAGACAGGCCGAGTGCCTCCAAAGGGAGCGCCAGGACAGCCAGTAACTACAGCTGGCAGCCAGCAAGGGGAAAATGTGCTCTGCGACCTGGGTGAGTCACGGCACAGACAGGAAGAAGGCAGTGCCAGTGTGGCCTGGCTGGTGTGCCAGAGCGCACACAGAAAGCAACATCAGGATGTGCCGAGGAAACGAGTTCAAGGGAGTTGCCGCCCTCCGTGGCTCATGCCTGTCCTCCTGGCTACTCAGGAGGCTGAGATCTGAGGATTGTGGTTCAAAGCCAGCCCAGGCAGGAAAGTCCATATGACTCTTCTCTCCAATGAAACCCAAAAAGCGCAAGTGGAGCTGGGGCTCAAGTGGTAGAGCACTAGCCTTGAGCAAAATAAGCTTAAGGACAGCACCCAGGCCCATAGTTCCAGCCCCAGGACTGACACTAACAATCACAACATCAACAACAAAGGGAAAATGAATCACTGAGTAGCTGGCAGCTCCCATGGGTTGAATTTCTCCAGTGACCTATGCAATCTATGTCTCTATGATCCTGCTGATCCCACATCTTGTCTCCAAAGAAAGCTAAACATGAGCACCGTCCCAGTGAGTGGCCACTGACAGCCCCTTACTGGTAGTGTGTGGCCTTCAAGTGTTCCATGTCACGATGGTCCTGTGTGGTGGAATACATGAGATGGATTCAATAAGGTCTATGAAAACAGGGGAATTGAGGTGAGACCCCTTTCCGCATGGGAAACCCCAATATCACCAATATTTTTTTTTAAAAAATGAAAATAGAGTAAAATCCTTCATCGATTCTAACGAATCTGATTGTGTTCTGATCAGGTGCCCAAGGAGGAAGCATCTTCCCAGTGAGTCGACGATGTAGGACTTGGCACTTGGGAATAGCTGAAGAGCCTTCCCTCCACAGAGTGTCTCCACCCTCACATGGCTCCTGAATGTGTGGCTCCTTTGGATGGAGGGAGAAGTGAAAGGTCACTGGATGTGCTGCAGACCACTGCATGATGAGGAGAAGAGGGAGGGTGGGACACAGGGGGCAGGAGGGGGTACACAGCCTCGCCACTGAGCAGCAAGCCAGCTTGGCTCCAGTTATCCTTTATTCCACACAGAAGTGCTGCCTCACCGACTGATGAAACCACTATTCGCAGGACACCAGGGAGGGTCCTGATGGCTCACACCTTTAATCCCAGCTACTCAGGAAATGGAAAGACTTAGAAAAAATCATATTAAGTGAAGTAAGCCAGACTCAAAGGAACTTAGGCTCAATGGTTTCCCTCATTCGTCATAATCAGTAGAAACCTTGGGCTCTACTAGCAGAGATCTGCAATAGAGCAAAATCTTGATATATAAGGCCAAATAGTATGAAGCTAATTGAAAGGACCTCCAGGATATTGAAACAAAAGCCATATAACGAATGATTGTTGTCCTTAATGTACTATGTTGTCTCTCATCTCCTTTGCTGTCCCTTGGTTATCTCATATTGTTATAGTATCTCACTTTGTTATCTGATATATTGAATTTATTTGTATTTGGATATTTGAAATTTGATAGGGAAGGGGGGAAAACCAAGACGGGTGGGGGGTGTGGGGGGGGGAGGGAAATGGGTACCAAGACATGTGAAAGGGTATCAATGTATGTGAATTAATGCACCTTCTATCTGGCAAATATCATGTAACCCTTTTACTAATTACAATAAAAAAAAAGAAAGCATGCTATTTATATAAAAAAAAAACACTATGCAGGTCCCTCCCAGCCTAGAAAAAAGGCATTGTCTCCAAATTCCCCATAGTAAATCTCTAGCTTCCTGTCTTCATGGACTTGTGTGGGGTGTGAAAGGAAGTTGGAAATCTGATGTTGATGGGGAGGAAAAGTGAGGAGGGAGAGAGGGGGAGGGAGGGAGAGGTTGAAAGTGGAAGAGAATGAGGTCAGTAATGGACACAGAACTGGAGGTAGCCAGAGAGAGAAAGGGCCTGCTGTGTGGAACACAGGGCCATCAGAGAGAGAAGCAGCAACTAACGAGGCATTCCTTAGTTTAAGGGTGCTGAAATGCCCTGAATAAAAGCACTATCAAATGCCCGATGGATTCTACAGTATTCAAAAAGGCAGTGCAAGCCCTGCTAAGCGTTCACTGTGGTGGTCTGCTCCTAGAATCATCCTGCATGAGCAATACGAGGGTGAATGGGAGGAGAGGGAGTGTCTCCATCAGGTGAGTGCAGCATGGGATAAGGCAGAGGCTTTATCTCTGGGAAATGAGGTTTGTTCCAGATTCAGAGGAACCCAAAATGGCCATGGAGGTGACTCACTAGGAGAATGAAGCTGCACAGCGCTCGGTGTTGAAGCAATCTTGGGGTTCCCAGAGGATGGAAGAGGCGATTTTACTTAGGCTTCCATAGGTGGATCGACTGAAATATTTAAACATTTTTCACATCTCCCGTTTCCCCTCCCACCTCCTCACCACACACAGACACACACACATGCACACACGCAGCCCAGTCTTCTGGGTCATTAGTGCTGGGTGTGGGGAGTATGAGATACCCCCATAATGAGAGCCGCACAATGGTTCTGTGGGGGATAAACCTGGAGAACAGGAGGTGAGAGGGCTTGGAACAGGAGTGACTGGAGAGGATTTTTGGAGCTGGGGAAGGCTGGGCTGTCTTAAAGGATCACTTAAATCACAATGGTCTTTTTGACATGAGTGAGGTAATGTGTGAGGGAGGCTGGGAAGTCTGAATCACAGCGGAAGGTCAAGAGGAAAGGGGACAAGTGGAGCCCAGATGAGGGAGGGAGAGCCAGCCAAAGCTAGACTGCAGATGGATTGCAGAAACTTTGGGAAAGGCCAGCCTGGTCTGAATTGACTTTGAAAGGCCTTGGCTGACCTTGCAGGGTGAGGCTGATGATTCTGTGTGGTCTTGAGGAGAAATCTACACGCATGCTCCTTTGGTCTTCTGGGCCTTCATCTCCTGGGGACCCATCTGGCAAGACAGTCACAGCAGCTAATGGCTCACAATCATTCTCGGCTCCATCCTGGACTCTGGGGAAGTCAGGAGGCCATAGGCCGGCAACCCTGACTTCTGTTATTTATATTCATGAGGCTCATCCCATTTTTCCAATGTGCCCCACGCCTGAGATCCCCACGGCTTCAATGAGCACAAAGGGCAGGTCTCCCACAGGGGACAAGATCTAGTGGAGGATTTGCAATGCCTCCTAGCTTGGTGACTTCCCACGCCTCAGTGGTGTGGGGCCAATGGCTTATCAGGCCACTGAGCAACAAAGTAAATGTGACTAATTGGGATTAGAAAGACCAGTGACCCAGAAATGGCCTTTGTGGAAGGATGAGGGCTGGAGGTGAAGGGTCGTTCTCAGGAGACCATGCGTTTCCAGGCTCCTCTGAGGAGACATGTGCTCTCACCCAGGGCTCTGCTTCATGCCAGCATAGCTGCTCTTTCTTTCCTTGTGTTCACAAATGGCCTCTCTGACCTTAGTGCTCAGGCCCTGAGCTCAAACTCAGGACTGGCAAAAAAAAAAATCATCTTCCATATGGTGATAGCAGATCCAAGATGCGGCTGGATCCAAGATCCAGGAATCCAGGCTGGATAAATTCTTGTCCATCTAGAAGAATTTTGAATGAATGCACACGCCATTACGAGGCTCCATAGACAGACAAAGACAATCTAAGCACAGCCTGCAGATATGTTTGATGCACAGATCATTGTAAAAAAAAAAATGGAAAGGAGGGGAGAAGGAATGTGAGACGCCCACCGACATTTTAAATATCATTATCTTTAAGTAGTTGTACAACGGGGTTTTGATTCAACATGTTGGTTTATGAGTGCAATGGATTTTGATCAATGCCATTCTTTCCATCTTCCTCAACCATCTCAACCATTCCTTCCATCTCACTCAACCCCACCTAGCCCCTTGATTTTCCTAATCTCATTTTCATATATGTCTTAAAAGTTGTGAATGTATTCATAGGAAGAAATTCAGACAATATGCTAACACACTGAAGTCTTTGGGACTAAAATGGGAATGTCCTCAGGTTTGCCTGACTATGTGCTACTCCTTTTATTCAGTCCAGCTCTCTCAGACATCACTAACCAAGAGGCCCATCCCCTCAGAGCTTTATTTCTTGCTCAGGCAAGTGGCCTACCTAAGCTGTCTAATATTTTTAGGATGCCTGGACAGACACCTGACTGGTCATTTATGCCACTTTCCAAATAGCTCTAATATTCTTCTGCAGTATATGGTAGAATTGCATTCCATTCTTTGTGAGATTTTTTTTCTTTTTGTTTTTTTCCCCTTCCAACCTCTGAAACGGTCTTGTCATTGTCTTTGGCCATGAAACGTGAAAAGCTTCATGCAGTATTTCCTGGAAGGAGCTTTGAGAGAGGAGACATGAAAACAAAACATGAGAAAGCAATTAACTTTTGCTATGTTCACCCACCAAACATGGTTACTATAGCATCCTGCATGCCTATGCTGTTCAACCTGCCTGATGGTCATATTACTGGAAATGACAATGACTAAAGTCACATCGTGCAAGGGAAAGTTCCATAGTTGGACATTAATCCATAGCACGCAAATATGCTCTTGTGAGCATCCGTTTCCTTGCCAACTTCTACTATATGGTCATATAATCACAATCTTTTCCTTCCGTTCTCACTCTTTGTTCTGGTACTCAGACTTGAGTCCAAGGACTTTGCTTCTTTGCTCAAGTCTGGTGCTCTGCCACTTGAACCATACCTCACTTCTGGTTATTTTGCTGGTTAATTGGAGATAAGCTTCCTTTCTGCCATTCTTTTCTGGTTAGAAATTGTGATTTCACTCCACACTGGTGGCTCACACCTGTAATCCCAGCAACTCAGGAGGCTGAGATCTGGAGATCACAATTCAAAGCCACCCAAGCAGAAAAGTTCTTGAGACTCTTTATCTCCAGTGAACCATCCAAAGGCCGAAAGTGAATGTGTGGTAGTGTGCAAGCCAAGAGTGAAAAAGCCAAGTAAGAGTTTGAGGCCCTGAGTTCAAGTGCCAATACTGCCACGCATACACACACACACACACACACACACACACACACACACACACACACACACACAGAAATAATGTTTTCATACTATCATTCTCTTGTCTTTGTTCCCATAGGAAGAGTTACCAGCTGAAGCCAGGAACCAGTGGCTCACATCTGTAATCCTGGCCACTAAAGAAGTTGTCACCTCCAGAGCCAGCTTGGTCAGGAAAGTCTGTGATACTCTTATCTCTAGTTAATCACAAAAAAATTCCAGAAGTGGTGCTATAGGTGTGGTAGAGTGCTAGCCTTGAGAAAAAGGAGCTCAGAAGTCCTTCTGTGGACAGCCCTCTTCTCTGCCTTTCACTTTTTTTATTGTAATTAGTAAAAGGGTTACATGATATTTGCCAGATAGAAGGTGCATTAATTCACATACATTGATACCCTTTCACATGTCTTGGTACCCATTACCCTCCCCCCCACACACCCCAATCTGCCTTTCACTTTGATTCCCAGAAAATATACTTCCCACTCCACAGGAGCTGGGCTTGCCCAGAAACTTGAGTCAGCTACCAGAATGTGAATGGATGTGCTCTAAGCCACACCTGAAAGATCCAAGAGATATCTCCATCTTCCTTCAACTTTGTGCCATCTCTTCTCTATCACCATACCATGCCAAATGGAGACCTGATTCGTGGCCTGGTTTTCAGAGATGAATGGAGCTGTAAAGCTGAGTCCAGACACAGCAGATAAAGCAGATCCCGGCTAAGAGCCTGCCCTATGAGTCCCCTGAAATGTGGGGTTTGCTTGTTATCACAGCAGAGCTGATTAATATGCATTCTAAGTCAGCTATGGCTAAAGAATAGCAGGACTGGTTTTCAAATGGTGTTATTATTACATTGCATTCAGGCAGGAGAGGGGGAAAAACAGAAGAGCACAGGTTTGGCATTAAGTAGACACCAAAAATTCACTTTGTGAATTCCTTCACTTCGGCAACTGTGCACTGCTTTCCCATGAACTTATTTGCCCACAGCCCATTCTATCAGAGCAGTGCATCCTGCCCTGTCCACTCAGACTCCCAACGTAGGCCCAGAAAGACTATTGACTCTGATCGTTTGAAATACGTGATTATATGAGACTCGGTGAGTTCATTACAAGTCTACAAATAAAGAAGCCAAAAATAAACTCATTAGTTCCCATTGAGATCACTCTGGCACCAACTCTCTCTCTGGAAAACTAGGGGTGGGGAAGGAACTCTAAACACTTCAATATGAACTAATTTTTCAATAAAAAATGGCATTGGTAGATCAGAGAAATTGTTCTTTACAGAAAAATTCCAGACAGCAAACACTGAATGTATCATGATAACGTTATATAATGATGCTCTAACTACTAACCCATAATAGATGAATCATTTCAACCACTGAGTCTTCATAGATTTGAAAACCATTTGGTGACGGTTATAGGAAGATGCGGGTTTACAAGATTCAGTGCTTTCAGTTATGGATAAAAGGGGACGTACCCATTTGCACTCAAGAATCACACTCTCCATATTGCTGTCTCTAGAAGAAAGAAAAACAGACTTATGCTGAGCCAATGTCTCACACTTCCTATTGATAAACTTTAGGCAAATCCGAAGCCTAGGTTGAATTCTTCGAGCAGTCCTACCGTGGACGGCTGAACCTACCAGTGGCATGGACTGTGTCTTCATCTTCCTTTGTCCCTTTTCCTCCTCGCACACAGATGCTCAAGCCATCTTCCTAGCTGAAATCATCTCCTAACTGAAATCCCTCTTCACTTCTCAACCACCTCCATGCTCAATGCTGGCATGTAAATTCCTTCAGTTTAGCTCCACTTTCGAATCCTTTTCATACTTTTCCTTCCCAGCTCCTCCCTCAGAAACACTGTCTTTCCAGATCACTAAAATTCATAATTCTCAAATATTTCCAAGAGCTGGAAAGTAAGTAAATGCACAGTTTATTTTGATTTTTAATAGTAGATAGAAAGGGGAAAGAACTTTTCAATCTCTAGAGTGGGTCCATCAGACTTCAGTAATACAGTTCTGGCTTAGCTGACCTCCATAGACACGTTTCAGACGTCAAAATCGCTGGGATTCTATGCCACTGCCTCTGATTCAAGTTGTCAACAAACTTTTGTTTCAGATAGACAGTCAATAAAAAATTCAAAAGGATTGATAGATAGCTGAAAATTAGACAAACTTAGGAAATTTATGAAAATATGATGTAATGTGACTTGAAACAAGAGCTTGTTTTTGAATGACAAGAAAAACAAGGTAAGCAGGTATTATCATCAATTCAACTATTCACTAATTACATGAAATTAGAAGCTTTTCAGTTTTTACTCTACATCTTGAATATATTGGCTTTTCATCTTCACGTTTCTGTCTGTGTGGACAAAGATGGCACATTTTGATGTATGCTCACATTCAAGGAGAGAAGAGGAGATGGAGGTAGTCTTAGCCATTTCCTTTGCCTTGTCAAGGTGCAAAATCAGGTAAGGCTCAAAGCCAGCACAGACATAAAAGTCCAAGAGACTCTCATCTCTAGTTAGCAGGAAAAAAAAAACAGAAGTAGAGCTGTAACTCAAATAGCAGAGCACCAGCCTTAATTAAAAAAAAAAGCCACGTAAGAACTAGAGAGCCTGAGTTCCAACCTCAGTACACACAAAGTACACACAACACACACATGTACACACACACTTAGAAATACTAAGATCATTGAACAAAAGTTCACCTAGAAAATGCCACATATGGTAATCCCAGCTTTTTACATGCCTGTTGAAATAAAGATAACAAATTCAACTTCATATAAAATGCAATTTTCTAAAAGGGAACAGTTGTATGACTTTGACTAATTCATTAAATAGAAGTGTCAGTAGAAAGTACTTTATACTCAGCTCATAAGAAGTGAAGATCAAGAGTAGATTGATTTGAGGCCAGTCTCAGCAAAAACTTAGCAAGACCCCATATTAACAAACACACCAATTCATCTGTCCAAGAAGTGGGGGGTATGAAGAGCTAAACAGAGGACTCCAGGCAGAAAAAGAAAATGAAATGCCATCTAAAAATGGTCATTTCAAAAATAATCTGTGGCATGACCCAAGAGGGAGAGCTGTTGCCTAGGGAGCAGAGTCATGAGTTCTGTTTGTAAAGTCTGGAGTTCGGCCCCAAGTGTAGCCAAAAAAAATAAAAAAAATAGAGACAGAGACAGAGACAGAAACAGAGAAAAACACATAGATGATTGATAGACCAGTAGACTAGATGGATGGATAGAGATAGAAGATAGATAGATAGATAGATAGATAGATAGATAGATAGATAGATAGATAGATAGATAGATAGATAGATATGATAGAGATAGGTAGGTAGGTAGATAGATGATTGATGGATGGATAGATAGATTAAACAATAAAACTTCTTTTCCAAATACCCAGCTCCATCTCTAATCCGTCTAAAGAGTAGTGGCCAGGAGCCAGGGGCTAGACCAATGGAGACTGGCAGGTTCCTTGGGGCCACTTCAGGGTTGGCAAGGGGGGATCCCGCCTGCCCTGCCCAGGGCTCTGGCCGAGCCCTCTGCCCAGCGCACCTGGCTGAGTCCTCTCTTCCAGGAGTCCAGGCACTGCCCCGATGTCCCTGCCTCTGCCACCCCCCCCCGGAGTTCCTCTTTGCCAGTCTGCACCTACACTGCTCCCAAACCAAGAACGCTCTGCAAAGGTGACTCTCAGGGGACCTCACTCTGCGCAGTGCCATCCATCAGAAGAGTCCCCTCTCATGAGCTGGAGGGGACTCCAGCCAAGAGAAAGCTTTTCCTTTCTTGGAAACAAGTGTTCAAGAAAAAGTAATCTCTATATACAATCACTGGCACTTAGTTTTTAGAACATAATCAAAATTAGGCTAAGGGTTTGTATATCATAGATACCATATTAATTTATGAAATAAAACATTACATCTATAGAGTCATAGGTTTTTATGTTTATATTTCCAATACCATGTCCATAGCATTGGGTATGCAAATATTGCATCCTCTCTCTTGTACTGTTTGGATCTAATAGCCATATATTAAGGATACCATGCGCCTTTTGTTCCTTTGGTCTTGACTTGTCTCACTCAACATAATTCGCTCTAGATTCATCCACTTCCCTGTGAATGCCATTATTTTATCTTGTCTGTTGGCTATATAAAATTCCATTGTATATATATATATATATATATATATATATATATATATATATCACATTTTCTGTATCGATTCATCTGCAGCAGGGCATCTGGATTGTTTCCATCGCCTGGCTATTGTGAATAGTGCAGAGATAAACATAGCTGAGCAGGTATCCTTATCAAATCTTGGGTTATGATGTTCAGGGTAGATGCCCAGAAGTGGTATGGTGGGATCATAGGGAAGGTCTATTTTCAGTTCTTTAAGAAACCTCCACACTGCTTTCCAGAGTGGCTGAACTAGTTTACAATCCCACCAGCAGTGTAGTAGGGTTCCTTTTTCTCCACAACCCCACCAGCAACTGTCATTGTCTGAGTTCAAAATCTTGGCCATTCTTGTTGGGGTAAGGTGGTATCTTAGGGTTGTTTTTATTTGCATTTCCTTTATGACCATAGATGATGAACATTTTCTCATATGCTTTTCTGCCATTTTAATCTCTTCTGATAAGTCTCTCTTTAGTTCTCTTGCACATTTAATGAATGGTTTGTTGGGTTTGTGGGGGATTCATTTCTTGAGTTCCTTGTAAATACTGGATATTAAGCATTTGTCAGATATATTGTTGGTAAATATGTTTTCCCAGTTGGTTGGCTGTCTCTCTACTTTTGCGACTATGCGTTTATCTGTGCAGAAACTTTTTATTTTTAGGTAGTCCCATTTATCGAGTCTCTCTCTAATCTGTTGTGACCCTGGGATTCTGTTCAGGAATCTGTTGCCTGTGCCTATGAGTTCCAGTGTCTCTCCTACTCTACTCTATCATGCAGCAGTTTCACGGTTTCCAGTCTGATGTTGAGGTCTTTGATCCACTTTGAGTTAATGCTTGTGCATGGCGAAAGGCTAGGGTCAATTTTTGGTTTTCTGCATGTGGCTGCCCAGTTTTGCCAGCACCAATAATTGAATAGACTGTGTTTGTTCCATTGTATATCTTTTGCTCCTTTGTCAAACACAAGTTGCCTATAGGTATGTGGTTCTATTTCTGGGTCTTCTATTCTGTTCCACTAATCTTCTGGTCTGTTTTTGTGCCAGTACCAAGCGGGTTTTGTTATTATGGCTCTATAGTAGAGCTTGAAGTCTGGTATTATAATACCACCTGCATTGCTTTTTTTGCCTAGAATTGTTTTGACTATTCTAGGTCTTTTCTTGTTCCATACGAACCTTTGGATTGCATCTTCTATTTCAGTAAAGAATGTCTTTGGGATTTTGATGGGGATTGCATTGAATTTGTATATCAATTTTGGCAGTATAGCCATTTTCACTATGTTGGTTCTCCCCTAGCCATGAGCATGGGATGTCTTTCCATTTCCTAGTGTCCTCTTTAATTTCTTTTGTTAGGCTTTTGTAATTTTCATTAAATAATTACTTTACATCTTTGGTTAAGTTAATTCCTAAGTATTTTATTCTTTTGGGGGCTATTGCAAATGGGATCATTTTCTTGATTTGGTCTTCTGTTTGTGTATTGTTGGTGTACAAGAAGGCTAATGACTTCTGAGGGTTAAATTTGTATCCTGCCACTTTGCTAAAGAAGTTTATTAATTCTAGGAGTTTGGGAGTGAAGCTTATTGGGTCATTCAAGTAGAGGATCATGTTGTCTGCGAATAGGAATAGTTTAATTTCTTCTTTCCCTATGTAAATCCCTTTAATGTCCTTTTCTTGCCTAAGTGCTCTGGCTAAGGGTTCCAGCACTATATTGAAGAGAAGTAGAGAGAGTGGGCATCCCTCTCTAGTTCCTGATTTTAAGGTGAATGGTTCCAGTCTTTCACCATTTAGTATAATACTGGCTGTAGGTTTTTCATATATGGCTTTCACTATTTTGAGGAATGTACTTCTTATTCCTATTTTTTCTAGTGCTTTCAACATGAATGGATGTTGTATTTTTTCAAATGCCCTCTCCACTTCCAGAGAAATTATCATATGATTCTTATCCTTAGCTCTATTGATGTGATGTATTACATTGATTGATTTGCGAATGTTAAACCAGCCTTGCATCTGGCATGATTGTTTTTGCTTGTTTTTTTTTCTTTTTTTCTTTAAAAAAAAAAAGCATCTTTAAGTAGTTGTACAAAGGGTGCGGTTGCTTTTCCTAAGAATCTGTGCTCTTTTTCAACACTGGGGCTCTGCAATCATTGGTTCATTATCACTGCTCTACTGAATGCTTTAGCAGATCAGTCCAAAATGCCAAGTGTTGGTATTTTCCAGAGTAGCCTGGGGAATAATTTTTGGGTGTAAGCTTCATTTTAGTTTGGTTCAGTCAAATTATTTTAACATTCTCTCCTCAACTCCAATTAGATCAGAAAAGGAATATTTGGGTAATATTTTATGTAACTTACAGGTTAGGAACATTTAAAATAACATTTGATTTGACATAGTGAGTCTGAACATTTTATTATCTTTAAGGAATTGTACAAAAGGGTTTCGATTCAACATGTTCATTTAGACAGTCAGTACCTACTTTTCAGTGTCATTCTCCCCATCTCTCTCCACCTCATCCCTCCTCTCAAGTACCCTGCTTCCATTTTCACATATGTACATTGAATTTCATGACTGTATTTGCCCATCTCTTCTTTCTTTCAGCCACTCCCTCTCCTTGAACTCACCCTGGCAGACACAAGTTTTAACTTTCTGCTGGAACTCATTCTGTTATACTATAAATTAGTTGTTTAGAGGAGTTATACGACTGCAATCTGCCCCTATGTACATTTTAATTAATACATTTATGTTTGAGCTTTTAAACTTGTGAATCCTGTTGTCTTGGATGTATCTACTTTATAATCTGCCCTGGTTGAAAATTTAACACAATTTTTTAATCCTTTCATGGTTAAGATAATAATTTAGGATGTTGTTATAGATTAATGATTTTGTTTTGGGAAAAAAATGATTGTACTATTGTTTTCCACGTGCAAGCATATTCACTTAATTACTTAACCTCAAGAGCTCAAATACTCATTTGTCTGTATTGCCCAAGGCCAGTACTCTAGCACTTAAGCCACAGTTTCACTTTGGGCTTTTTGGTAGTTAATTGGAGCTAAGACTTTTCTGCCCAAATTGGCTTTAAACGACGATCCTCAGATCTCCACCTTCTTAGTAGCTATAATGACATGTGTGAGCCTCCAGCCCCCAGCTTATTTACTGTCTTCTACCTATTCATTGAAATTCGACATTTGGGGCTCTTTGTAGTTTTTTTCGTATTATTATAAAACAATCCAACTATTTGCAAATAGCCTTAGTTTTCAAAAGCAACCTTTGCAGGACTTGCTAGCTCCTTAGCCTGGTGTAGTTCTCAAATCTGAAGCAACAATCCCTGAGCCCAGTTCCTGCATTCATCCCAGACGCTCAGCACCCAGGATTCTCTCCACAAACCCCAAATTTACCAACAAGAAAGCCACAGTGTTCTTACGGAATGGCCAAAAAATTGCTTGAAGAGTTCCAGTATCAGTCATATTTTCCATGTAGATGTGGATTTCATCGTGAACCAGAGCTTTTCTTTTAGATCAAGACTTCATTTCTTTGAAGCCTGTGGTTTCTGAGATGATAAATTCCATTCTCCATCGACTCCTCTGCTGTAGAGACTCACATCAACTACTTGCAATAGAGACCTGATGCTGGGTTATATACTAAACCCAAGGCATCATGGGACACATGTGAAAAGCCAAATGAGAGAGAAGTGTATTAAACTAGAAAATGTGGGCCCTTTTCATTATGTGACCTTTGCCCCAAGTCCTGCCTGAGAAGACCTGTGGCTCACCCCTATCTGACGTCCTGTCATCTCACCCCTGAGCTGATTCACATGAGTGCAGCCCATTGAGGCAACAGAAGAGACAATACCCCTTGCATCTGGGTCAGCATCTGGCTTCTATTACATGTTGGATACTGCAGATAATGTAAAGGTTCAAAGTCAAAATTGCACTCTTATCTCGGCCTTTGTTTTTCCTCTGATGCATGAACACACACACACACACACACACACACACACATCACGCACACATTTTTAGGTTCATTCATTGTTAGGTAATATGCTTTTCTTATCCCATCTTCTTATTTTCCCATGTCACAACATTCCCCACCTTCCTTAGCAAAGATGTCATAGTATGAAATTTTTGATAATTGATGGAACGCTTTCTGTCTTGTTCTGTTCTTATTTTATCCTATTATCAATCAATTTTTGACACTCCTACCTTTTCATTTGTAGGTTTATGCACATAGGCACCTATTTATTTTTTTTTTGCCAGTTCTAGAGCTTAAACTCAGGGCCTTGGCACTGTCATTGAACACTTTTTGCTCAAAGGTAGCACTCTGCTACTTGAGCCACAGTGCCACTTCTGGCTTTTGCTGTGTATGTGGTTTTGGGGAATTGAAGCCAGGGCTTCGTGCATGCTAGGTGAGCACTCTACCACTAAGCCAAACGTCCATCCATGGCACCTAATTTTATAAGGTAAAGTGGAACCCAAAATTTACACATTGCTTTATTTTCCATATACATCACCAAATATTTTCCAAAGACACATGAACAGTTTCCTTCCATGTTGTATGTAATTCCAATATTCCTCACACTTTCACCAATTAGTGAGAATCATAAGTATTTACATTAAGATATATCACCAGTCAAAGAAGTAACATTTGCAGCATCTATTTTTACTGACATCTTAAAGACCCACAAATTTCAATATATCCAGCACATATCACCAATAAATTGGAATTAAACTGGAAGTTAACGGTTCTACAGGAAGATTCAAAATCAAGTATTTTACTGAATCTTTTTGTCTGGTGGTTTTTTTTTGCTTGCTTATTTGTTTTCATACAAGGCTTCAATGTGCAGTCAAAATCAGACCTTTAACTCACAGCCTTCCTACCCTAGAAAAGATACCATGTCCGGATGTTGACAAAGCTTGAAGATGGCCTCTCTCATGTAACAGGCCTGAAATCCATAGCACCAAACCACCAAAAAGCTAGCAGTGGCACTGTGGCTCAAGCAGGCAAGTGCTAGCCTCCAGTACAAAGGCACAAGAACCGCCCGTAGGCCCTGAATTTAAGACCCAGGACTGGCACAAAATGAACATGAGAATGCATAGTCATGGATCCAAGAGCAGGTTACCATACATGACAGCTACTGGACCACTAGCTCATTCCTTTTGCACTGTTCCGCGTGTTAGATAGCCACAGTTGATCCACTCACCTATTGAAACGCATCTGTCTTATTTCGAGTTCGGAGCTATAATTATAATAAACAGTCACGAATGGGGTTTTCAATGAAAAAGTTCACATATGTATGTGCACACATTCATATGAATATACATGAAATCACATAGAAATCTTTCAATAACTTTTTTTTTTTGCCAGTCTTGAGGTTTGAACTTCAGGCCCAGGTGCTGTCTCTAAGCCTTTTTTGTTCAAGGCTAGCTCTCTACCACTTGATCCACAGTACCACTTCCAGCTTTTTCTGGGAAGTTTATGGAGATAAGAGTCTCATGAACTCTCCTTCCCCGGGCTGGCTTCAAACCACAAACTCAGATCTCAGCCTTCTGAGTAGCTAGGATAACACATGTGAGCTACCAGTACTCATCCTCAATAACATTTTTCACTTGCTTACTTCCATCTTAGGCCATGTAAACTAAGCTACGCCTTCGTCTAAGTTTCTGCATGTTGCAATGGCTTACACGCATGTTACCAAGACAACAGAGGCGGTGCGCCTCTTTCCTCAGTTTGTGGCAGTCCCACTCTGAGCCTTTGTTCTTTCTTTTAATCATAGACCTTTTTAACATTACTAAAACAGAAAAATAATACTGTCTAATTACATCTATTCATTTTAGAACATTCCCTTAAAAAAACACCAGTTATATGCAGAGGGATATGTCTATAGAATTTTCTATTTTTAATAGTTTTCATTCTCTTAAGTAGTTGTACAAAAGGGTTTCAATCCAAAGCCACCCCTTCCATTCTCCTCTTCCATCACTCCCAGCCCCCTTCAAGTTACTTTCGACCACTTTCGCATACGGACATTGACTATTATGACTATCTTCACCCATCTTTCCTCTCCAATCTTCTGCTCTCTCTCACTTGACCTCTACTTTGTGTGTGTGTGTGGTGTACAGGTGTTTGAACTGAGGGCCTTGTGTATGCTCAGCAGGTACACTACCTCTCAGCCACACATCCAGCCCTCTGAGCCACCTTTTAAACATCTAAAGAAAAGCAAAGTTGTAATTACTTCATATCATCAGAGCAAGCCAAGGAAGCCTAAGAAGAATCTGTTGTCTATAAATAAAATCCACCCAGTGTGCTCTGCAGTGGGGCCTGGGACGCAGAAAAGAGGAAGCTGTAATTCCCGTTAGTTGGCTGCGAGCCTGGACTAGAAGACATTCCTAACTCCTGTCTTGCTGGCATGATGAACCCATTAACTAAAGGCACACAAAAGGGCCTTTATTGTTTTCTGGAAAATGATAAGACCAGATGAGTCCTTTAATGCCTTTCCTGGCACTGGGAGATGGAGTCAGGGAACTTTGGCTACTCCAAGGGAACAATAAAATGGTCCTATGAAAGGCGAGCTTGAGGAGTCCAGCGACGACAGGAGTGTAAGATGGCGAAGTGCTGTGGAGATTCGGGACTCGGGGTGGGAGCAGAGCTGCTAGTGCTCTGCCCCTCTCTTGCATCGCTGGCCGGTGAGCAGATTGCACAACTGAATAGCCCCAAAGGTAACTTCAGGCCTTCAGCCACAGCCAGCTTCCCCTCTGCCCTCGTAAACACAGAGTGGGTGGAATGCAAACCCGAGCCAGGGACTGTATCAAAAGTGACACAGTGCCTGGACACTCACCATAAAACAGGGAGGTACAGGTAGGTTACCACTCATTTTACCAGATGGCTTCTGTAAGCACAGTTAGAAGTAAGTAAATGTCACATAAAAAGAATCAAAAGAAGAGAACAGATCCACTGACTTGATTAGCATGTGTTTTTATTTTTTTTTTAAATACGGTATTTTTTTTTTACATTGGCTCCTTTTTTTTTTCTGGAGAAGGTCTCACTTCAATCCCCCGTGCCCTTTCAGGGTGATTCAGATCTGTCCACTCGATGCTCATAAATAGCCCACATTCCCACATCTGTCACCTCTTGCTTTGAGCTAGGTAGATTTTCCTGCTCTGATCTGCAGGATTTTGCTTCACCGAGGTAGTAAGGCCTCTTCTACCAGAAGGTCAGCCATCATGGTCGTCACTAAGGACCTGCACTGCATGAGGTAAATCCATGGTGAAACCAACTGCCCCGGGCCAGTGCGATGACAAAGAACCGGCATTAATTTTCTCGTCATTCCAACCCTACTTTCTTTAGACTGGTGGCAGAGTTGAGAATGAACTATGACTTCTCTTTTTTTGGTGGTGTATAGGTATTTGAACTGAGGGCCTGGTGTGTGCTTGGCAGGTACACTATCACTGAACCACACATCCAGCCCTCTAAGCCACTTTTTAAACATCTAAACAAAAGAGAAGTTGTAATTCACTGCATGACTTCTTTTCTTTTTTTTTCACAAAACATTGCATACAACAGATTAGGATAATAATTATAATGGACAGCGTTCCATTTGCCTTACCATAGGGACATACAGACACAAGCCTATCAAAGGCTGACACCATAATAGAACAGTAGCTTGGCAATGTCTGTCCCAAGATTTGCACTGGAGAGCCTAAATACAGCCAAGGAATGTAAATTTACCTAGCTACGAAGGAGCAAACAACCATTAGTACCAAACTTACACTGATGTCTCATTATATATATTAATTTCATTTTTTACTTTGGGAGCAAATGTTTGTATCTGTGGCTAGGTAAGAAAATTGCTGATGCAAATCAAAATCTTAGGTCTCTTGCAGATTAGGAGGAGAGACTCCTACCCCTTCTCCTCCCTCTTTGTTCAGTCCTGGGGCTTGAACTTGGGGCCTAGGCACTCAAGGGACCTTGGAACTGGGTCCCTTAGCCTTTTCACTGAAGGCCAGCTCTCTACCACTTTGAGTGACGACAGCACCACTTCTGGTGTTTTGGTGGTTAATTGGAGATAGAGGTCCATAGACTTTCCTGCACAGACTGGCTTTGAACCATGATCCTCAGATATCAGCATCCTGAGAAGCTAGGAATATGAGTTTTAACCACCAGTGCCTGCCCTATACCCTTTCTGTCCTGACAGAAGAAGTCAAGGAAAATGTGCACATAGAGATCTAGAAAGATAAAGCTCCACCCAGCTCACATGGCTATTTTAGTGCACTTCTATGGAGCCTCTTCCAGTGGTCCTTGGCCAGGACTGAGCACACTGTCTTCCTCTAGTAGGCACTGTCCCCTGGGTGTCAGACACTTCAAAGCTCAGAGTGAGGTGAAAACACAATGGAAAAATGGTGGCTATCACAGGAAGAACTGTCACAGGCAAAGCTCTCAGTCTTGATTCTCAGAGGCATACTCATGAGCAAAGTAATGAAATGATTTTGGAACCAGGCACTGGTAACTCAGGAAGCTGAGAGCTGAAAATTGTGACTCGAAACCAGCCTGGGCAGGAAAGTCTATGAAACTCTCATGTCCAGTGAAAGACCAGAAAGGTGGAAGTGGAGTTGTGGTTCAAATGGTAGAACACCAGCCTTGAGTAAAAAAGCCAAGTGAGATCCTATGGCCTTTGTACCAGCATACACAGAAATACCAACGCTGCACCTAGAAATACTTTCCACCAGGCTGCTCACTTTAGATACGTTGTTTATCAATATCCATCACTATAGTCTATGAGGTCTGCTGCTAACAAGTCACCCCATGACAGTGGAGTCATGCAGTGTCTTAGAACAACAGATACTAATTTAGCTCTCAGTCTGGGTTCATTTAGGAAGTTCTATTGGTAGTTAGCTAAGCTAACTACAGTTAAATTTACCTGAGACTAATAAACTAGTGGGTGAAATGCAGGTGGCTGGGATAAACAGCACCTCTATCCACTCTGTGATGCCAGCTTCAGGCCGAATCACATGAGAAACACGACGTGGTATTGTAACATCCTGTGGAAGAGCTTTCCTGTTTCATTGTCACCCACCGCTGTAGTTACCGAGCCTCGCATGCTGTTAGTGCCTCCTTAAGAAGCACACAACCTCTCCCCATATGTGGGGTATTTTAAGACTGTGGCTGGAGGACAGCCCAGATGTGAGCAGCCACCAGCCACACCACAGCCACTCACCAACGCTGAACAGAGCACAGTCTTTCACTCTCTGCCACTTTGGCTGACACAATCACACGGTCAGGACATCCCAGTGAGTTGTGGCAGTTGTATCTGTTAAGGAGTCATAGCCAGAGGAAAACTTGGGCAGTTCAGTGGTGGCACAATGTATCCTTTACCATTGACTGAGTTAAGCATTTGGGTCTTGGGTTCCAGTGTGGCCTAGAGAATGTGAGCTGTCTCTTTTTCCAACTCTGCGGCCTCCAAACGACCCAGCTAAGTCCCTTCCCCAGGGCTGAGTCATCATTCCCCTGCTTTTGGAACATGTTTGGTGGGTGGCAAATCCACAGGAGTTCATCTTTGTTTGACTTCTCCCAGGCTGCTGGCCATTCAGTTCTCTATTGGGTGATTTGTTCCATATTTCCAATCTGCACAAAAGTCTTTTCTTTGATAGCCATATATCATTTTGGCCATTTCTTTTTGCACAAATATAAATTAAACTGTTACAAAATACCACAGAAGTCCATCCACACTCATGGTCTAAGTTCAAAGCCAGGAAATCATCATGGGCCACTCATGATCCCACAGCCCTCAGCCGGGCAGCCTGCCGGGACGTCCTGTCTTCTGGAGCTGGGAGGAACTCCTATCACCCTAGGAAGGAGACTGGAGCAGGCCATGGAGTGGATATGGAGCAGCTTCTCATGCCAGCAGGTCAGCAAAGAAAGACTCTTACGCTTCCACCAGCTACAACCATAACCTACATCTCTAAGACCTCTCTCAGAGTCTAGATATGTGCGTGTGTGTGCATGTGCGTGTGTGGGGGGGGGGTGTCTGTCTGTCTGTCTGTCTGGAGGGTGTGTGCACTTGTTCCAACCTCCAGCTCATGGCTGGCCCTCCATCAGCTGAGCCACCGCTCCTCTTTGCTGATTTGATAAATGTCTCTGGACTTTTCTGCTCTGTCTGGCTTTGAACTAAGATTCTCACTTCTCAAATGCCGGATGCACTAAGAGTCCAGGTGTGAGCACCGGTGTAATGCCCAGGTACAAAGCTTGTCATTCTAAATGACAGCTGGTAAAGAAATTTCGTTTTGTCTATTTATTGATTTGCTCAAATGTGATCAACTCTACAGAACACCAAATTGCACCTTACCTGAAGTCTGTATTTCAGGATCACTGAGTGCGGCCGTGGAGCTGGACAATCAGAACCATCATCCACTTCCAACACTACTTTTTTCCCCCAACACTTTTTTTGTATTCCAGTCATTAAACTCTTCTCTGCACAATCATTACTGGTCCTGAGAAAAACACATTTTTTCCCCTCTGAGACAGGTACTTGAACTCAGTATCGGATGCTTGCTTTCTCTCATTGGCTGACACTCTGCCTCCTAAGCCGCACCTCCAACACCCCAAATCACCTTTATCTTCTTAGTCTAAATAGCTTATATAAGTGGAATAGCACAATATTTGACTTTTTTGCCAGTCCTGGGGCTTGAACTCAGAGCCTGGGCACTGTCTTTGGTCACATTTTGCTCTAAGCTAGAATTCTGCCACTTGAGCCACAACACCACTTTCTGCTTTTGTTTTTCTGTGTATGTGGTACCAAAGACTCAAACTCAGGGCTTCATGCATGCTAGGTCATGGTCCCAGCCCCAAAAGATCTACATTTTAATCTGAGTTCTTACAAAGTAATACTGTAGCTGTTCCTCTCCTAAAAGGATATTGTGTGAGAGATAGTCTGACAATAGCCACAGGACATTAGTACATCCTAACATGTTTATAATGAGCACCTTAATGAACACAGCCAGTCATGAAACATACATACAGTATGTGAAAGGGGTGTGTGAGCTGCCCACTCAGAAGCACCCAGGGAAGAACTGATGTCATTTAGCAGTACATGCTGGGACACTGTATTTTTTTTTTACTGCATTGCTTGCTTGTTTGTTTGTAGTTTTGGGACTCAAGTTCCTAAAGGATCAAATTCTGAGAAAAGATTCGAACTGCTCTCAGGTGCATCCAAGCAGCTCTGGAATCTGATTCACTCACTGAATAGGTAAAAATCCTAGAAGGTCTATGTGTTGACATCGGATATTGCAAAAGGAAACAGTTCCATTTTAAAGGATAAGCAGAGAGACAAATATTAACAGAACTTAAAGTAACCACATGAGGGGAAGACAAGGATTCAGATGACATTCGGAGAAAAGCAGTGAAACAATCTCCTCAAAAGGATGTCACGCCAGTTGTGACGGCATACACAGAATCCATGTTCCCCAAGAGGTAGCCATAGGAGAAGAGTGGCCTGAGATAGCCCAGGCAAAAGCACAAGACCTTACCTATGCAGACAAAAAAGCAAAAGAGCATACCTCAGGTGGTGAATAATCTGGTTAGCAACTATGTGGTCCTGAGTATAACTGCAAAGACAAATTAAATTGGAAATATAAGTTAGTACCTCCACATTGAATAACCTCTACCCTTTCAAGGAATCAAGAAAATAAAAGTTTGTTTCTCTCCAGCCTGTGAAATCCAAAACAGATGGTCCTGATTCACAGACAGCTGCCTTTCAGAGATAGTTCAGGGCTCTTATTTCTTCTCCAGAGTCAAGTTCAGAATCCTCAGCCATCGGGTGCTTCATGACCTATGCAGGGCTTGAGGTTAGCGTGCGATGGTGAAGAGCTGGGATTCCTGAGAGATTTGTAGAGCCAGGTCTGGAAGGAATTTGGATCAGTTCTTCACATATTTTCTTGGCAAAATGTGATTGTCTGGACATATTCAACTTCAAAAAGGGCAGACAAACATGGTCTACTTGATCTCTAAGAGAAAAGTGAAACACATGATATGAACTCCTATCCAGTGTTAAGAAGACAGAACTCAAAAGACCTACAGAATGCAAGTCATGAGTAATAACCAAGGGCGAAGAGATGAGTGAGACAATGAAGAATCTACCGTAACTGAAGAAAAATAAAAATTAATTTTTAAAGAATGAGAGATTTTTAAAAGGCACAAAGTCCTGAAAAGGCAGGATGTCAAATAGAATTATGAAGCCTACCCAAGTCATGGAAGAAAAAGACATTTACCTGAAAACAAGAAAAGGTTGCCGGGATGAAGAAAAGAGAACTAAGGACATCTCTGTCTGTGATTTGAAGATCACTTAGAACCAGAACAGAGAAATAACCCAAATAGACAAGAAATAACAGATAAAAGTACACAATATTTTGTAAAAGACATGAATATGCAGTATTAAGAGATAACCACAGGCTAAAGACCAGGCCATGGCGTGGTGTTCACCTTAATGCACAAGAGCCAGGGTTTGATCACTAGCCTGGAGGGGGCAAAGCCAACCATGCCAAAATAATGTAATAAAACACCTCTAAGCATAGCAAATAATGTAAGTGTCCATGTAAACAAACAAATGAACAATATATATTATCATCAAAACAAGCATAGCCAAGAGTCAAATAGTTTCCTCTGTAACTCCACACCAACAGACAAGCATTGCAACATCATTTAGTTCTGGGGGAAAGAAACTTGATGAGAGAATCTTATAAGAATAGTCAATTTATCATTCATGTTAAGATGATAGAATGAAATTCTCAGATATGGCAAAATTCAGAGATATGGCAAAATTCAGGCTGACCTTGAAGAAGAAACAGATTAGAGAAAATTTCTGAGTCACTTAATTAAGGATTTGCTATGAGGGTAGGTCTTACGGTAAGATTTTATTCCACTCAATCAACTACTATAGTATTCATCTTCATCATCATCATCATCATGAGAAAAGGAAGTTATTGGAAACAATGAGCATGTTTATGTCTTAAAATAATAGTTTTAGAGGTATATTTTTAATATATAAGCTCCTCAATCTGTATACACTATTTATGTATTACATTTTTATGTCAATCATATTCCAATAAACAATTCTTAAAAACCCACGAAAGTGCAGGGAAATGGATGAATCTAGAGCGAATCATGTTGAGTGAGACAAGTCAAGACCTAAGGAACAAAAGGCGCATGGTATCCTTAATATGTGGCTATTAAATCCAAAGAGTACAAGAGCGAGGACTCAATAACTGCATACCCGAAGCTATGGTAATGGAAATATAAATATAACTATATAGACATAAACACCTATGACTCTATAGACATAATATTTTATTTCATAAATTAATGTTTCTATGACATACAAACCCTTAGCCTAATTTTGATTAAGTTCTAAATACTAAGTCCCAGTGATTATAAATAGAGATTCCCTTCTTGAACAGTTGTTTGTTAAACTTGTCATTTAAGGCCGGGAGTTTGGACTAGTGATAGAGTGCTTGCCTAGCATACACGAAGACCCGGGTTCGATTCCTTGGTACCACATACTTAGAAAAAGCCAGAAGTGGTGCTGAGGCTCAAGTGGTAGAGTTCTAGCCTTGAGAGAAATCCAAGGACAGTGCTCAGGCCCTGAGCTTAAGCCCAGGACTGGCAAAAAAAATATATGATGTAAAAATCAACGTTAATAAATTCTTTAATAAAAATCCCACAAAAGTTCTTGGCAACATAGTCTAGTGAAATAGGAATAAATCAAATAATAAACTTTAAGGTGACAGTTTGTTACCCTGATAAAATCATATATGTGAATCAAAATCCCACATTGAAAAATTAATTTATAAAATGTTTCCTAGTAGTCTATAATTCTTCCTTTTTCTTTTCGTTTTCTTTTTTGTCAGTCCTGGATCTTGAACTTGGGGCCTGAGTTCAAGTGAGCACTATCCCTGAGCTCTTTTGCTCTACCACCTTGAGTTACAGTTCCACTTCTAGTTTTCTGGTGGATAATAGAAGAGAAGAGTTTCATGGATTTTCCTGCTCTGGCTGGCTTTGAATCACCATCCTCAGATCTCAGCCTCCTGAGAAGCTAGGATTTCAGTCCCATTTAGCTTATAATTTATTTTTTGACAGTCCTGGGGCTTGGACTCAGGGCCTGAGCACTGTCCTTGGACTTTCTCAAGGCTAGAGCTCTACTACTTGAGCCTCAGCACTACTTCTGGCTTTTTTTCTATGTATGTGGTACTGAGGAATTGAACCCGGGTCTTCGTGTATGCTAGGCAAGCACTCTACCACTAGGCCAAACTCCTGGTCCCAGGAATATAATTTTTAATGTTTTTTTTTCTTTCTCTTCTTGGGCAGGAGAGGATGGCCCCGTGATTTGAACTCAGGGTCCTGCACTCTACTATTTGAGCCATGCCTCAACCCAGCTTTTTGCTAGTTACTTTGGTGTCTTGTAGGCTTTTCAGCCTGGACTGGCTTAGAATCATGATCTTCCAAACTCAGTTTCCTGAATGGCTAGGATTACAGGTATGAGTCACGGGCTCCCAGTTCTCTGATATTCTTTGTGTGGTCAGGAATGAAAGTGCTCACTCTTTCCTCTACCCATGTCTTAATCATGTGATCCACCTGCTAGTCTTTGCTGGGAATCCAGATCAGTGTAACATTATTTTCAGAATCTGCTTTTGTAGGTATTTGAAACATTTGTTGCACCATCATTAGCTATGTTGTATGCTCCGTACAGCACCAGGCCTCACACCGCTGACTACAGCACGCTCCTGTTAACAGCCTCTCTCCAACCTCCTTCCCTCTGTGCCACAGCCTCCGGTTCAGTTTTCATCTTAACTACAAAAATATTTTCAAATGGGTTAAGAATCGGGCTCAAAAGTGAATCTGGGTGGCCATCCTAATCCTTCCCTTTCAACTTTCCAATAAATAGCTGCTTTAAAAGAAAGAAAAGAAATTTTTTATCACATGGAATAACATGGGGGAAAAATAACTAACATAATCTAAGAAGAATTGGGGATGGCATTTCTGACACATGCTCACTTTGATGCATGCAACACAATTCCAAAGAGTGAGAAAAAGGATGGCAGGGTATCTCTGTGGCCAAACACCTCCCTCTCAACAGCTGAGGAGGGAGAATGTGTCTGTTCTTACAGCGATAGATAGATAGATAGATAGATAGATAGATAGATAGATAGATAGATAGATAGATAGACGGATAGACGGATAGACGGATAGATAGATGTATTTGCAGATAAAATATGGTCATCTAAATTATTTCAATATCTATCTATATAATTACTTCTATCTTCTTTCAACTGAATACAGAAAAATAAATCTCAAGATACAATGTGTATAAAGAAAAAACAATGTGCTGTGTGTCATACCTGAACTACATCTGGGAAGAGCAGGAATCAGGCAGGAAGCATTTGCATTGAAGTAAATTGGGTCCCTGTGAACTGACTGCAATGCCACACTAGTTTTCCTTTTATGTTTGTGGGACTGAGTAGGAAGGAGACTATTTTTTCACCTTTTAACATTTAAAACACATAAATGGGCAAACTATTCAAAAATCATTCTATTTTTTCAGAAATAAGTATATGCTTATGGAGTGTGTGTGTGTGTGTGTGTGTGTGTGTGTGTGTGTGTGTGTCTATGTGTTAGTGCTGGAGCTTGATCTCAGTACCTTCTGCTCTCACTTGGCTTTTCACTATCTTTGAATAGGACTCTACCACTTGAACCATATCTCCACTTCTGGCATGTGCTGGTTAATTGGAAATAAGACCCACAGACCCAGTACTCAGAACTTGGCTTCCTGAATAGCTAGAGATGTGAATATTTTGGAAAAAATGATAACTTAGGTAGATATTACCTCACATCATAAACACAAAATATAGTGAGCACTTAAATATAAAATTTGAATCTATGAAACAGAACCTATGAATTAATGATCTGCATTACTCAGGAAAGAATTTGAACTGTAGCCATTTGAAAGAGTCTTAAAGTAGTATGATAATTGCTTACATAAAATTTGAATTTTCTGTACATTAGAAACCAAATTGTTCGTAAATTGAACAACAAAAATACCAGGAAAATATTTAGAAAATAAGTAAGCCTAGAGTTACTAATCATATTATGTGCCAGTAACTCATAACTATCAGTAAGAGAAATGCTTAACATTCTTTTCTTTTCAAAGACTTGGTACAGGACAAGAAATAAAATTTTACTAGAGAAGAAAATGAATTGAACATATGGATAATAGTTGGCTATAACTTAAATCAAAGAAACATGATTCTGAGTATATGAAAAGATGACTTTTCAGCCTATGAGATTTTAAAATACTGAAGGAAATGGTCACTCTCAGACTCTCTTAGATCACTGAGCCATTTGTCAGTCGCTGTTTAGAATGTTTGAAGCTGCACTTATGATGTTTCCTCTAAGTAATAAATCCTGTGCACATTAGCTTCAGCAACAGATATTTACCTAGTACACAGCCGGAAGTCAGAGATGAAATAAACTTAAACTTGGTGCAGCCAACATCTCCAAAACAAAATTAAGGACCCAGAATCTTTTCCTTGTATTTTTCTGTTGTTAGTCTAAAGGTGACACCCCAAACACACCTCTCTTGTCCCACTAGCCCGGTGGGCTCCCCAACCTCTGCCCCTGTACCTCCCAAAGGCGTGAGGCAGAAGGCCAGCCCCCTCCAGTGCAGGCTGAGGTCTGATCAAAAGTAGATTCAATAGAGATTCCCTCCTTGAACACTTGTTTGTTAAACTTGTCATTTAAAATATGATGTAAAAATAAATTCTTTAATAAAAAAAAGTAGATTCATGGGCTCCACGCCCAGCAGGGGACCCAAGGGAGGGTCCCCTGAGGCCCAGGCTCAGGAAAGCATGCTCCTCAGCGAGGGTCTGGAGAGGGCCAAACACCTGGCTGGCCCAGGGAAGGGACTGCAGATACCCAGCTGCTCTGCTTTCCCTGTCCAATGAAGGCTCTATCTACCCCAGCCACCTTCTCGCCTTTCAATTCTTTCATCAGAAGAAAAGGACAAACTTGGCTGTAAACAGTATGGCCATCCGAGCAAAAATGGATCTGTCCTTCATGCTGACCTTAAAATGAAAAAGACATGAAACAGACCCACAGTTGACCCTCAGCCAATATGGGCCTGACAGCAACATGAAGTTTGATCATTACAAGCCACTGGGGTTTTCACGGTTAGGTCCATCATTCAACTATCAAAAACAGAATGGTAGTGGAACCACAGATGCAAAGATACTTTTTTAAACCTGCAATGCATTAGCAGTGTATGAAAGGAAAAATGCTCTGAGATGAAAATAGGCAACAAAAATTCAACAAGAAATTATGATTAAAATTCTGTTCTATTCGTAAGAATCTTACATTTCATCCACCGACACATTTGTTCTTTGTACTTTTGTAAATTTCATTTCAGATTAAACTCGATTTCTTTCTTTTTTCAATGTATTTTCAAGACAAGGAAGATTTTCGGGGCACTGGGGGAAAGAAGAGCTACATCTCTGTAGCCTTTCAGAGCAGAAGGATGTGGAAGGTACAGATAAGGCTAGTAGGTCGATTGCTTTATAAGAGCTCTACAGAGAGCTGAATTCTAATAGCACAAACATCTAGTGATATCTCTAGGGGATTTCCAATAAAATGCATGCAGTAGTAATTAAAACAGCATAGTGTTGGCATTTTAAAAATAATAAAACTGATGCATCAAACACTAGAAGGGAACAGAGAACTTATAAGTAAATCCTTGATTTTAGACAGACAGCACAGGATCCCTAACCTTCCCCGAATAAAGATTTAAATGGAAGATTTAAGTCTATTGAACTCTTTGAGGAGAACAAATGGAAACTGCTTTAGAGCCCTGGATTTGGCAAGGCTATTTAGACAAGAACTTCAAACACACAGGAAACAAAAGTGGGAATAATGGGATTACATCAAACTATGAAGTACTTATGCTGGAAGGAAATAATTGTTGACGTGAAGAGACAGCCAAGAGAACTGAATGGAGTAAGTTTCACACTGTTCGTCTGATAAAGGGCTAATATTCCAAAGGTGTAAGAAATGCCAAAAGCTTTATAACGGAAAACAAATTAAAAAATCAGACCTGTTTTAAAATTTCACAGTAGAACTAAATAGATATTTCCCAAATGAAGACATACAAGTGAGCCATCAGGTATGCTTTACGACATCACTAGTCATTGGGAACTACATCAAAACCACGAAAAGAAATTATTTCACACTTATAAGAATCACAGTTATTAAAACCTCAGGTAAGAAGACAACAGCGCAACTGTGGAGAGAGGTGACCCACTAAGAAAAATAGCGGTGAACATCAAAACTAGAACTACCTGATGATGCAGGGTTCCCACCCCTGGGAATCCACACTGAGAAAAGAAATCGGTTGTCAAAGAGACATCTGCACATTGTCTCTCCCCATACACTGTGCCTGGGTCACAACGCCACGCAATGCTTCACAACGGTAGCATCCCTCAACTCATGCGTGGAACAAAGCAAATGAACACACACACGGGGCAATACCTTTCTCTCATAGAAAGAATGTGACGGTGTCATATATAATGATACAGACGGATTTCAAGAAAGTAAGCCAAGCACAGGAAGCCACGTACTGCAAGATAGCATCCACATGAGGATTTAACACCGCTAATCCCTTGGAAGTTGATGGTAGAATGGAAGTTGCCTGAGGCTGAGGGGAGGGTAAAGGGAAGTGCAAGAAAAGCTTGGCACATTCACACAAGAGCAAGAAGTCCAGGTAGTTATTTATTTAATCGGCAGCCTATATATGACAACCCTGTGTTGTACATTTCACAATCTACAAAAGATTTTGAATGTTGTCACACACACACATACAAAAACAAGTGCTTGAAGACATAGATGCTTAATACAGATTGCCAGGTGCCATTGTTTCATATTTTGTGCCTATAGTCGTATCTGTAATCCTATCTCCTCAGTAGACTGAGATTCAGTGGATCAAGGTTCAAAGCCAGTTTAGAGAAGTCCACAAAAATCTATCACTAAACTGACAAAAAGCTGAGTTGAGTAGAGTACCAGCCTATCATGAAAAGTTGAGTAAGAGTGAGGCTGAGTTCAAACCCCAGTACCGTCAAAAATATAGACATAAATACATATATATATATATATATATATATATTCCAACTTCCCAATGAACTAGTCCTTTCATTTCTTCCAGAATGCATCTTGGGATGGAAAGATTGATTCTGGGTTTTTTCTTGGATATAAAAGCTCTCTGGGCCACTCTTGGAAGCCACATGTTATTTTGGCTTTACTTTGAATTTGTAAATACAAGCAGCACATTATTTCCAGTGTCTGGGCCATCTGAAATAAGTAAAAATTCACCCTTGGTGTTGCAGGCGGTTAATGACTTCAATGAGCCTAGCCAGTCAAGAAAGCATCTTTACTTTCTCTGCAATACCAAGCCTAAAACAAAGACAGCTAGAAACAGCAAAAGTTCTCACCAAAACAAGAGCTAATTTGAACCTCACTCAGTAGAGATGAAATATCACCATGAGCTTTGAAATTATCCAAACCCCCATCTTTCTTTATTCTGCTTATTTTTATAATCTCTGGTGTTTTTAAATATCTTTCGGTCTTCACTAGGTCCAATTTTAAACAGGAAAAATGTTAGAAAAACAGCAAAATATTGCCATTGTTTTTATGGCCTAACCAGAAGTGGGAAGCAATGGAAGGATCAACACACCATAATTAAAGTCCAGAAAATTATGATTCCTGCAAGAAAGAATGCCAATAGCAAGACAGTAGCCAATGTGGCTTTGCCATGGGTGAAGTCTGAGGCCCACTGCTGAAGTTTAAAGCACACACACACACACACACACACACACACACACACACACACACGCAACCACATGATCGCGCTCACACACATGTCTCTGAAAATAAAAATTAGTAATGAAGAAATGAAAACACCACTTATATTGTAGTGACTAGAGCAAAGTCGGGAAATAGATGAGTAGAAAAATCTACTGCAACCCCTACAATCCCTTTAACCCATTAATGTGAATGCTGCTGTCATATCTGAGTAGAGTGGGTGGCTTACTCCTTACCTCTAACATCCTGAAGAAACATCACAAAGATTTAGTTTTTAAAAGTATGATAAAAATCAACAACAAGGGGCCGGGAGTTTGGCCTAGTGGTTAAAGTGCTTGCCTAGCATGCACGAAGACCCGGGTTCAATTCCTCGGTACCACATACATAGAAAAAAACCAGAAGTGGTGCTGAGGCTCAAGTGGTAGAGCTCTAACCTTGAGAAAGTCCAAGGACAGTGCTCAGGCCCTGAGCTGAAGCCCAGGACTGGCAAAAAAAAAAAATCAACAACAATTTGGACATGTACACCCAGAACAGTCGAGTGTTTTCATTATTCTTACTAGCACTCATCGGTTATTTATGGGAGGGGTGTCACTGTGCTATACCACACATGCATACGAGGTATGCCAACCCAAACCAAGAGTAGAGTTTGTTTGCCATAATTCCATTCTAGTAGGGACAGAATAGGCTTTATGAGGTACAGAACAATAATAATATGATTTTGATGATCCTATAGAAGACCTGAATGCTTGTAAATGTGTGTTTAAAATTCACAGTGTACAATATAAAGATATTGTAAAGTTCATGCTAATAATTTATTATGCCATTCTTTCTTAGAATGACATCATACAAATTAAAATGTATCATGACAACTCAAGAACTATGAAAGAAAGAAAATATAGTTGAGAATCACTAATGGAATTTTCTTACAGTTTTAAGGGTGTGTGTGTGTGTGTCTGTCTGTCTGTCTGTCTGTCTGTCTTCCTATGTTTATGTCTGTGTATGCTGATCCTGGAACTTGAACTCGGGTCCTGGTTACTGACCGTGAGCTTCACGCAAGGCTAATGCCCTACAATTTAGTTATAACTCCACTTCCATTTGTTTGCTGGTTGATTGGAGATAAAGAGTCTCTCAGACTTTTCCGCCTGAGCTGACTTAAAAGCGCAAGCCTCAAATCTCAGCTTCCCGAGTAACTAGGATTACAGACATGAGCCTTCAGCACCTGGAGGTAACGTCTATTTGTCTTAATTTGCCCTAGGCTCACAAATTATTGAGCCAGCCCTGAGAGAGTCCTAATCCTTTAATTACTTGTTTATATATAATTTTGTCTCTGGGTGGGAGCTGGAGGACAGAACTCTTTATGAGAAGCGTCCAGTGTCTGGAAGGGCTCTGGGGATTTGCCTCCCTCCCAGGCCTGCCTTTCTTTCTTTCCCTTCCATCCAAAGATTGAGGATTGAGAACTGATACTCAACATGGATGTTAAGTGGTTTGTGGAATGTTCTAGACGAAAAAGCAGATTGCAAATGACTGTGGAGTGAACAAAGAGAATATTAATATATCAAGGATAATTTACACCCTCAGAAACTGTGTGAGAAGGATGGATGGGAGGATGAATGGATGGGTCAGTTGATGGATAGATGGAAGAATGAACAAACTACTTTGCTTTTGACCCTTTATTCATTGAGAACTGTATTATGAAACAAGAACTAGGAAATATTTATAAGACATCTAAAAGCCAAGACCAACACTCGAAAATCTTGTGCAAGATAGTCTATGCTGAACAACAACAAAAATCAATTTTAGCACGTGTACTTCAATAGTCCGCTTGTATTGTAAGCCAAAATCAGTTGGCCTTTTTTTATCTTTTCAATTTTTTCACAATGTTTCTCTCACCAAGAAAGGCAAATCCTGCCAGCAGTGCCTGCGAACAAGATGGCTGTCAGCAAATGGCCATCTTCCGTGCTTTCATTTCCAGTTCTAGTTGTGCACAAGAGACTACGAAGCCCAAAATATGTCCAATATGTCCTCAAGATGAAATCGTGTCCCAGGACAAACACTGGCCGGATACTGCCAGGATATGGGAATCCCATCTGTGTCTTGAAAGACATTGCTCTTCATGGGAAGCCAACTGGCCCACGTAGGATGCAGCTCTTCAGCTGTTCACAGCTAACAACTCCAGTTCCAGGCCTACCAACAGGGAAATGGAAGCTTGTATATTTCCCACTCAAGGTGCAGCCCTGGTCTAGAATGCCATTGGCCTGCAGAAAATCAACACATGCCCTATACGAGTAGAGATGCAGACTTCACACATCATAGGACATCTCTGAAAGATGGTCCCCTCTGGACCAAGATCGTTTGTTTCAAATATTCCCCTAAGTGTCTATAGATGTCCCCAGCTCTCCTCCCACACCCTCTCTGGCAGATGTACGTTCTGGCTCACCTTTGCCTTCCATAGGCTCACTGATTGCACACGGAATGGCTAACGCTTGCTCCTGTGACCCCAAGTCTCTTTCCCTCCTGTAAGCCTGGGATTGCGTCTTAGCTGACAGTTGAGGTGTGAGGCTCCCCAGGGTGTCAAGGAACTCCTTTGCTGTGGTCTAAGGAAGAGTCATGGAGACAGGCTGGTAAATACATTTTTCTTGCAGCCTAATAGCAATCTTAAAGGAAGAGGGGGGGCTGTTTTCTCACCAGCACTTCATGCCCCAAGTGGAAATGAGACTAGATATCCTCCACACTCTCTACCCATCACACCATAGCCCTCTTCAGATGCAAAGCAGTGCTGGCTGTGGTGACTTGAGCACTGGTGGCCTCTTGGGGGCCCCTGGTCTGTGTCAGAGCCCTGGTCCGTGGTGGTCGGTCCTGAGCATGCTAGCTAGCTGCTTCCCTCTCTCAGCTGGTCCTATACAGTTTGAATTTACAGTAATAAATAGGAATGTGTAAGTGATCAATACTCTCTAAATCTGACTGCACAAGATTAATGTAGAAACATGAGATAAGAGGAGAGAAATGAAACAAGAAAAGCTGTATAAGTGAATACAAGGCCACACAAATGGCAACCATCTATATTCTGTATTAATACTCCAGATATTAATACAATCCTTAGACTTCTAATGTCTCAACATTTTATATGGAGCTTCTCGTCTTAAATTACCATGCCAATGTTTCTTTTTTGCCAGTCCTGGGCTTGAGCTCAGGGCCTGAACACTATCCTTGGACTTTCTCAAGGCTAGAGCTCTACTACTTGAACCTCAGCACCACTTCCGGCTTTTTTTCTATGTATGTGGTACTGAGGAATTGAACCCGGCTCTTCATGCATGCTAGGCAAGCACTCTACCACTAGGCCAAACTCCCAGCCCCTACCATGCCAGTTTTGAAAGAAAACTTCAGAAGATGGCGCAGTCTCGTTTCACTGGGCTGTGCCTGTGCTAGAGAACATGAACTTGATCCTACATTTCTGGTGTACGTCTTTGGCCCACAGCCCTGAGCTGTGCTTGCTTATATTAATAAAGTATGTAAGGGAAGGCTCACAGGATGAGGTCAGCCCTTGTAACTTCAAGGAGCTTAGTACATGAATGCTTTTCTGCACATAAAAACCTCAGAAATTCAAAATATTAATTTTGTGTGTATGGGATGGGAAGAGAATGGGGGGAAAGGAATTACATGCAAGACTCCTGGGACATTAAACTTTGACATTCTGTGGAATCTTTTATTTAAAAAGACAAGGAAATAAATGTTTACTAAGGATGGGTTCTTAAGATTTTTTTTAAAAAAAGAATAGTTTCTTGTCATGCAAAACATATTAACCCTTGGAATCCTAAAAAGTTGCTCTTTTAGAAAGGCTTCAATCAATTTGCTCAATAAATCTCCTTTTGAGAAGAATGACTTCATTTGTGCTCAGATTTGAAGAGCTAGTCCCTAGGTTCTTTGTGACAAAATTTTCCAAGTATCATCAAACTGAGAAGTGGCAGCATCTTGGTCTGGTTTGGGGTAGAGAGTAATTGCTGTCCAAGGCCTAGAAATGTGAGTAAGCTCGCCCTGAAATAAACCATCTGAGCCTAAGATGAACCTCCAAATTGTAGGCATAAGGAGCAGAGTGGAAAATTGTAGTCTGACAAAATAGCTACATTTAATTATGTCAAATTACATAGAATTTTCATCTTCCTTAGAGGTGCTTGATTTAAACCTACATCTGAAGGCACGTCTTTGGTCCGTGCAACCTTCATTTCCAGTCAGGGAGTTGACAGAATGTTTTTTGGCATTTAGGACTCAAACATTGTAAAGTTAGCAGATCTTGAGAGACTTTTCAAGAAGTGTCCTTTAAAAGCCATCTACATCTTGGGGGCTCTTTTTCTTTGCTTTTTTTTTTTTCTGTACAGGCCTTTCTACTTTGATACACAAGGCATACTTCTCTTGAATCCCAGTATTCACTGGAAACTTCCTCCTCTGGGAGCATCCTAAAAGTCTCTCCACACATTGGAAGGGCTCATCAACACCCTAATTTGCCCTAACTTCTGAGAGAAGTGAAAGTAGTGATCAGGTGCTAAGAATACTCCTTGTTGGCTGGAGGGCAGAAATAGCAGGTGATCCTCTTTTGTTCTCACACCTCCCATACTGTCTACCTCAGCCCCTGGGGTGCCTTTTGGAAGAAAGACTCTTTAGTGGACCTTCTCCACACAGACTCCAGGGAACCCCTGGAGCCAGGACTCAGGACTGTGTGCTCTATTCCAAATGAGGTTTCAGGGCACCTGCTCCAGAGATTGCAGATAAGAAAGGAAATAGCTTATGTGGGCACTAGAGAGAAGAAATAAGAAGTTGCTTTTCTTTTATTTTTCCAGTTCTGGGGCTTGAACTCAGGCCTGGGCACTGTCCTTGGACTTTCTCAAGTATTCTACCACTTTGATCCACAGCACCACTTCCAGCTTTTTTTCAGTGTATATGGTAACAATGAACCAAACCCAGGGCTTCATGCTTGCTAAGCAAGCACACTACCACTAGGCCATGCTCCCAGCCCTGGAAGTTGCTTTCTTATTGCCACCTCTGAGCTCAGATACATGGCCAGTGCTTGTATGTGTCTGTCTTCACAAGCAATCTTCAGTTCTAACTTTCTAAACTTTTTGCATTTATTTACTTACATGTTTTTGCCATTCCTGGGGTCCTCCCTCTCCCTTAGCTTCTTCTCTGAAGGCTGGCACTCTGCCACTTGAGCCATAGTTTTCATTTGGGCCTTTTTCCCAATTGGAGATAACTGTCTCTCAGATCTGTCTGCCTGGACTGGCTTCAAGTTATGATCCTCAGATTTCGGCCTCCTGAGAAGCTAGGATTATGGGCGTGATCACCAGCACCTGGTCATCTTTTCTCCCAAGAGCTTGACTCGAATTTCATCTAACTTCCACATACATCAGAATCAGCTTAGTCTATATATGAATATCTACATAAATCACAATAAATAAACCATTGCTTTAAGTGTGCAGTTTCCAGTACCACTCTTTCCATGTACAATGTGTTTTCCCCTTGAAACAGCCCTAGCTCTTGGCCAGCTGTGCTTTCAGACATGCTTCAGGGGTCTGTCACCTCCCCTGTAACGTCTTCAGTTCACTGTGTGTGACCCTCATATGCAACATGGCACCTAGAGAATCACAGAGAAGAAACATGCTGGGCCCTGAGTGGTTCCCAAGCCTTGGTAAACAGATATTCCCTTTGCCCTGTTTGTGATGGCATTCTTAGGCATCAGTGTCTGAATGGCCACTGGAGAAATTTCGCTGCAGCAGAGATAAACTCTCTTCCTACCTAGAGAGCCTGTGTTTATCTTTGCTGTTAGCAAAGGCAGCACTAGAGAGAGGACTGGCTCAGAAGAGCCCATCCTGCCCCATACATTTCCCCAGATGCACAGTCTTCTGAGAGAGAACATATCCATCCACCCTCTATCTGCACCCGCACCTCCTGAAGTCTAAGTAGCTCACTTTCTGACAAAGAAATAATCATGACAACAGCCACAGCCAACCAGCAAGAAGACATGCCATCTTCACTAGCCCTCTCGAGGCAGTGTACTTACATCTACACATCTGGTCCCAGATGTGGACCAAGAATGGACAGCTGCCACCTAAAGCTGGCCCAAGGATTCTCTCTTAGGAATGTGGGATTTAAATGAATAATATTGAGCTTGTTCATGATAGGAAGCCAAGCTAGCCAGCCAGGAAAAGGCTGTCTGTCATTCCTAAACAGCCGAGCACAAGGTGATGAGAGCCCCAAGGAAGCAGTGGGAACAAAGACAAAAACGAAGCTTGCATGAGGCACAGAGGAAAATCTACGAGGGCCCAGGGAGAGGTGCAGTGGGAAGTGGGAGAAGACATCAAAAGCTGTAGGATAACTTTCTCATTTCATGTGGCCTACAGCGCTTCCTGAAACTGTAGTCCTTAGCAACAGCTCCACTTGGCTGCATCAGCTCCACTTGGCTTCATCCAACACGGTGGATTTGCAGTTTTTACAAGGAAATAGGCCTGGACTCCTCCATTTCTTAGAGGTAAAAAGAAAATAAAATTAAGAACATAACTGACAATCTGTGAATGTATGGCCCTTGGCTTTCTTTGCAGCTGATACAGCATTTGCAATTTGTATTTACCAACTTTATTCCCACAGGGTTAACTGGAGGAGTGCAGGCTGGCTGCACCCCTATCCACGGGGCTGAATGTACTGCCCCATCTAGCACACAATGAGTCAGGGGTCTCCCATGCTAGGCTTGGGAGCAGTGAACATAAACAATGGCCTGGTGTGAGGAGAAGCTTACAGCTGGGCAGAGGCCAAGAGCCCCAACCCCAGACACTAAGCCATAGTTAATTCTCACTTCAAACAGAGGTATGAGAATTAATATTCTGCCAACACAATCACATAAGACAGGGAAGCATAAATTTAAATTTCTATACTTTGGATTAAGAACCCCAAAGAATTAAAGATTGTTTGTTTGGAACATCATCTGCCTTCAATAAATGTGAGTCTCTGTTGCAATATCCTATCACCCCTCCCACTTTTTTTTCCAGTCTTGGGGCTTGAACTCAGCGCTTGAGCACTGTCCTTGGGCTTTCTCCAGGCTAGAGTTCTATCACTTGAGCCACAGCACCATTTCTGGCTTTTTCTATGTATGTGGTACCGAGGAATCTAACTAGGGTCTTCATGCATGCTAGGCAAGCACTCAACCATTAGGCCAAACTGCCCACCCCACCCTCACACTTTTTTCACAATTAAAAAAGTCAATCACAAGCCAGGTGCTGGTGGTCCACACCTGATATCCCAGCTACTTAGAAAGCTGAGATCTAAGGGCCACCATTCAAAGACAGCCCAGGCAGGGAAGTCTGTGAGACTCTTATCTCCAATTAACTGGCAAAAAAGAAAGACAGAAGTGGAGCTGTGGCTCAACTGGTAGAGCACCAGCCTTCAGGAAAAATCAGGCAGGATCATGAAGACCTTGAGTTCCAGCCCCAGCATCAGCACACATATACACATATTCTCTCTCAATCTCCTTCTCTCTCTCTCTCTCTCTCTCTCTCTCTCTCTCTCTCTCTCTCTCTCTCTCTCTCTCTCTCTCTCACACACACACACACACACACACACACACACACACACACACACACACACACATCATACAAGAGAAGATCCAGCAATTTGTCACCTGGATTGAAAACACAGTCAGATTTAGAGATAGCTGACATAGCCCTGGCCCAACACCAAAAGTGAGCTGCACGTAGGATTACTGTTCACATCCTGTTTCTCAGCAGCCATGAAAAGGTAAAGGAGCCATTTTTGAGGGTACTAGTTTTTATATTATTATTTCATTTATCTGCTGTTTGCTTCTAATATATAGAAAAAGTTGATTTCACATCTCTCCCTCCAGCTTTTTTGTTAATTGGAATTACAAGTCTCTTGGACTTTCCTGCCCAGGTTGACTTTGAACTATGTTCCTTAGATCCCAGCCTCCCGAGTAGACAAGACTGCAGGCGTGAGTCACCTGCCTAACTCCATTTACTATTTTAGGTGAGCAGTATCCTGGTATTTAGTATCTACGTAATGTCAGGCAGCTATGACCCCTATCTAGTTGCAAAAATATGTACATACCTCCATAATAAAACTATTCCCATAAAACTCTTTTCTCCAACCTCTCCTCCCTTTCAGCTACTGACTGAGGATTCATTTATCCTGGGTATTTCACAGTGATACCATACAACACATGAACTGTGGAGGTCTGACTTTTTACATACCACACTTGCATCCTAGTTACTTAGCCTCATTTATTTTTGATTGTTGAGTAGCATTCCATCATGTGGCTATACCATAGTCTAAGTTAGCTTTTCATGGGTTGGTCTTCAGTGAAAACAATCAGCAATCGTCATACATTAAAGAAAAGAGCAAAACCAAAACAAATGGAAAAAATGGAAACCAAAAGAAACAAATATAATCTGCACAACACAACAAAACTTCTAGGAAGAGTTAATATATAGATTACATAAAATAGATTTTAAAAACACATACAGTATGTGTATATACATATATGTAATTATATAGTATGTACATATGTGTGTCATATGTGTGTACTATATATCTATTAGCCATCTGTTATCACTCTACCTCTGTATCATCTACCTCTCATCTGTCTGTCATCTATGTAACTATCATCAGCTTATCATCTATGAACCAATACCTAGGTATCATCTATCAATCATTTATCATCTATCTATTCATCCATCGGTTCCTTAAAACAATAAGTGAATACTGTGTGAAAGTAATCAAAGTTTTTGTATTAAAATGGGAGGCCAAAATGGAAACAACATATTGATTAGGAAATAGAGAAATATCCCAAGGAGTCTGAGGAGACAAAAACTTTGAGAGGATGAATCAGAAACATAGACACAAAACAATCAATACCTCATGTATTCTGAGACAAAAAAGATTTCTTAGTCTGAAATGTTCAACTTAGCCCACCTCTTAGTCATGGGTTGAAATAGGGACTTTCCCTGACACGAGACGTCTCGGTGAGTTAGCCTCCCAAGGCTTCCTGCCCTGTTCTACCCCAGGTTCAAGGAGTAAATGCAGCAACAGCCCAGAGGACTGGGGGCCAAGGTACCATGCCGACAGCCCAACTAGTTTCTGTGCCTGCAGGGTGACTGAATGATCCCGGGGAATCAAGAAGCAGGTGTGATGCCAGGAGGAACTTCCAGCAGCAAAGGCACCTGGTTGGGCGGTGGGGGATGAGCTGATTGCAGGGATGGGAGGCTAAGCAGACACAGACCCACCCAGGAAGGTCAGGAAGAGCTGGGGTTGCGGGCTGCTCTCACCATGCATTTGTTTCCTCCTGGCCCCACCTGGCATCCCCAGGACCCTTGGCTTCCATGTGCAGTTGGGTTTGGCCCTTTTGGGAAATGATGGCAGGGCATCGGAAGTGAGGGCCTAGAGGAACTGGGACACACTTCCCACTCCACTCCAGCTGTCAGAGCCTCGGAGCAGGACAGCGCCCTCTTCCCTGCTCCTCCTGGCTGGGTGGCCATGGGGTCAGCAGCTGCCAGTCCCAGCACCTTTCTCTTCCTTCTCCTCTCCTATGGTCCACCCCTTCCTCTGCACACAGCCCCTTATCACACTCCAAGGCGCTGGTGGCTCACACCTGTAAACCTGCTACCCAGGAGGCTGAGATCTGAGGATGGTGGTTCAAAGCCAGCTCGGCAGGAGTGTCTGTGAGACTCTAATCTCCAACGAACCACCAACAAGCCAGAAGCAGAGCCATGGCTCGTCTGGGAGGACAGCACTCTTTCATGAAAGAAACCAAGAAACAGCTGGAGGCCAGGAGTTCAAGTCCTGTGCTCGACACAAAAAGAAAAAGGCTTGTGCAAACTGTGTTCTTGTGAGTGAAAATGGGGGAAAGGAAGAAAGACACACACACACACACACACACACACACACACACACACACACACACACACACACACAGCAGGAGCCCAGTGAGACACAGCAATGACAGCATCCACGTGTAAACAGCTGTGAGGAGAAGCAGGTGCGCTCTGTGCTGTGTGTGTCTGTGGGTGTGAGCTGCAGATGGCTCCTAGGTGGGAAGAGCTGAGCTCCCTCACAGCTGCTGGCTGCCACCATCTTCAGGAAGGTGCGTCCAGAGCCACAGACAATCATAAACTCGACCTCATTCAATCATGCTTGAAAGCAACTCTCCAGCAATTCTGAGAACAATGAGGGAAACAAATCAGGGAAAGTTATTTCAGATTCTGGTCTTAGTTGCCTTCTAGGCTAGGAAGACTAGGCTAGGAGATAGGAATAGACAATATACTGCTCTATAACTTCTAAAAGAAGAAGTAATGGCCGAGTGCTAGTGGTCACCCCTGTAACACTAGTTCTTAAGAAGGCTGAGATATGAGGACTGCAGTTCAAAACCAAATGGGTCAGGAAAGTCCTTTCAACTCTTACCTCCAATTAGCTACCTAAAAGCCAGAAGTGGGATGCGACTCAAGTGGGGAGAGCTCCAGATTTGAGTTTAAAAAGTGAAGGACAGGCCCTGAGTTCAAACTCCATGACAAACAGAAAGGAAGGAAGGAAAGAAGGAAGGGAGGGAGGAAGGGAGGGAGGGAGGGAGGGAGGGAGGGAGGGAGGGAGGGAAATAGAGTACTGTTAAACAGCTCTGTAGCTATGTTTAACCACAATGCCAAGGCCTTCGTACTAATCCTCCCAAGAACAAGGTTTCTAGAACACAACTGACTATGGACTACTTGCTTGCCTAATGAAAGACTGCCTGCATTCAATTTGCAAGCTAAAAGTCTGAATCCACTTGTTTTATGACAAAGACACTTAGCATTAACACAATATCTACAGCTAATTCATGTCACAGCTTAAAAAGACGATGCACGAGATAGACACTGATCGTAATCCTGAAAGTTCCCTCCAGTATACTTTATTAGAGACATGTGCACAAACATAATATATTCACAGCATCCTAATGGATGAATCCCAAGGCGTTCAGTTGAAAGCAACAGAAACCCAAGAGGAAGAAGACAGGGCGGCTTCCTGAATTCCTGGGCAATTCCTTAGAGATGGAAAGGAAGTACAAACATGTGAGGGTGTTCCTGGCGGAAGTAGAGCTGGCCTCAGAGGCACCAGCGGGAGCTGGGTGGGGACTGACCCATCTTGCATTGCAGCTCTTGTTTATGGCAGATGACCTCTGTCCATAGGGAAAGTGGTGAGAGTTCATTCTGATCTATTCATTCAAAACCTCCTGAAGAACAGCTCGCTTCAGTCATTTTCCATCCCTGGACCAGAAATTGTGACCAAGGAGCTAGGTTAGCACTGCCCAGCCTCCAGTCTGCGCATTGCTTGCTCCACAGCCTGGACTGATAGGAAGGCATTGCAGATGCTAACGCTCCACTAGGTGCAAGAACAGAAAAGCTAAAGAAAATGAAATCAGACCCAGTGCTACCATCCTCAACTGAATAGTTTGGAATGAGCACTTAGCTCTTTGTCCCTACACCTAGAAACTGCTTCCCACACAGCTGTTGTACCATCACACATTTTAACATACAGAGATTGTAGAGTCACTGAAATACATGGCTTTGAATTCCACCTGAGAAATAGACCGAAAGCGTAGAGAAACAGTGTGCCTCTCCTGGGGACTCGTGAAGGCCCGCCAGGGAAAACTGCTTCTGTGTATTTCCTGACATACAAAATACTTCAAATCTGAAACTTTCTCCCCACCCCCCCCACCCTCCACCAGTTCTTTTATTTCAACTTTTTTTTTTCATTTATTTTTGTGCTGGTACTGGTGTGCAAACTCAGGGCCTGGGAATAGTCTTAGTTTTATTTTTGCTTCAAGCTGGCATTCTTACTTCTATGACATCTTTCCTTTTCTTTCGAAATAAAGGGTTGTTTAATCACTAGTGTCTCTCCATTAGTGTTCCAGAGGAGTTTTGTGATGCCATTTCCACATATGTATAAGATATAGCCCATTCAGCCTCGCCTCGCTTTCCCTTACCCTCCTCTCCCCTCTTACAATAGGGTCCTTGTTTTATATTCACAAGTGAAATAAACTACTTAGATCACCTTCGTCTCCATTCATCTTCTGCTGGATTCTATCCCCCTCCCCTAAGCACCAGTCACATTCTATCATTTTGTCCTGGTTGCTGTTGTTATTGTGGTTGCTGTTGTTGTTGTTGTTGTTTGGTCGTGGGGCCTGGACTCCAGGCCTGGGTGCTAGTCCTTTAATTTTTCTGTTCAAGGCTAGCACACTATCACGTTAAGCCTAAGCCCTATTTCTGGTTTTCCGGTGGTCACTTAGAGATAAGAATTTCAGCGACTTTCCTGCCCAGACTTACTTCAAACCATGATCCTGAGATTTTAGCCTCCTGAGTAGCTAGGCCTACAGGCGTGAGCCACCAACACCTAGCTATCATTTGCTTTCATTGCACCAAGATGTTTTATCAAGGCATTTTGTGCATGCATGTGTTGCTTACCATAACTATCTTTGTTGCTTTCTCTTCCCTCATACCCAGCCCTTCTCTACTGACCAACAGCTGTCAGGAAGCGCCTTAGCCTCTCTTTATATAGCTGCAATTAGTTTGAAATTATTCAGCCATCATCTCCTTTTCCCCTTCCCTCATACTCCTAAATAGTCCCATGATTAAAAGTGTGTGTGTGTGTGCGTGTGTTACTTCCACATGTCTATTGAAAATTATGCTCTTTAGGCCCAACTTCTACATGTGAGCAAACACATAAGCTGCTTAGCTTTTTGAGTCGGGCTTATCTTGCTCAATGTAATGTGCATCAATTCCAACCATTTTCCTGCATATTATCTCATTTTTTAGGGCTGAGTAATAGTCCCTGGAACAGATGGACCATATCATGTCTATCTGTTCATCTGTTGTTGAACAACTTAGCTGATTCCTTGTTTAGCTCTTGCCAGGAGCACTATAGTAAACATAAGTGTGTAGGTATCTTTCTTCTAGAAGGATTGACACTACTGTGGACAGACCCCAGTGGTGATATGGTAGAGGTACTAAGGTAAGTCTAGTTTTAGTTGTTTGAGGAGCTCCACACTGATTTCCAAGGTGTTTGCACTGGGGAAGATAAGAGCTGTAAAACCATTATTCCTGCTCATATTCCAGATGAAATTCTCACCAAAAAGGAATGTTTATGACACCTATTTTCCCCCAAAATCCCTTCATCTGTGTGCACGGTGATCTCAGATGGATGATGGGTGAGTAAGAAGACACAGTGACCAGCGGCGTGGGCCAACCTGTGATGAGGAGACCTGGAGGACTGCCACAGAGCTGGCAAAAGATCCCACTTCATGAAATCATTCCCGCTCTCTTCAAGAAAGTAGACACCACCACCATTTTGTGGCCAGGATAGGAGATGTCAGGATTACATAAAAACACAGGACACATGGTCAAGTACAATCAAAGCAAATTATTTTCGTGGGAAAAAATGCACAACTTTTCCTCATTTGAAACATTTGGCTTGTAGTGGTGTGTGTGTATGTGTGTGTATGTGCATGTGTGCGTGTGTGTGTGCATGTGTGGTTTGAATTTCAGTTTTCTTATTTAAAAGACTTCAGGTCTGTGAATTTCCCCGTTCTTGACTGACACACCTCCACCATCTTATGCTTTAACTATTTGATACTTGCTTTCCCATTTTCTTTCTGGTTTTGCAGTTACTAGCCTGGGCCATTTCTTTCTTTCCAAGCTGCTGGAGTATTCACAATGACCCAGTGATGTGGTCAGAAGATGTGGGGCTTATGAATATTCCTTTGGAAGGTCCATGTCATTTTAATTCGTGCCCTGGGATCCGATCAAGTCTTAACTGCTTGAGTTTATTTTAAAAGCGTACGGATTCTCTGCAGAGACATAAAAGCTTAAAACACATATTTCTATTGATTCAGCCCTATTGCTTACACAGTTAATATTCTATCATCTTTTATTATGATCCTCTTCAATGACTAAATTGAAAGTAGAGTACAAAGTTATCTCCCATACCTGTTTTGTCCATGTCTGAACTTATGAATTATTGCTTACATTTTAAGGCCATATGTTTGGGACACAAAGGATTTAACTGCATAGTCTTGCTGTGATACACTGACATTAAATGCATAGTTCCTCATTTTCTATTTTGTCCAATATGAATTATGACACATTTGTTCATTTTCTTTTTTTGTTCAATATTTTCCCCATCTTCTAATTTTAAGCTTTCTAGATCAACAAGTTGGAAGCTTCTTCCTCATGAATTAGATGTTGTTTTTCTAGTCAGTCTGTCTTTCTTTCTTTCTTTCTTTCTTTCTTTCTTTCTTTCTTTCTTTCTTTCTTTCTTTCTTTCTTTCTTTCTTTCTGTTGTGGGGCTTGAACTGAGGGCTTGGGCATTGTCCCTGAGTTCTTTCACTCACGGCTAGCATTCTACCCCTTTGCACAACAGCACCACTTCTGTGTTTTGATTGATTAATTGGGAGGCAAGCATCTCACAGGGACTTTTTAGCCTGGGCTGGCAAAAAAAGCATGCTCCTCAGATTTCAGCCTCCTGAGTAGCTAGGATTATAGGCATGAGTCAGTAGTGCCTGGCCTGTCTTTTCTTTTGTTGAGCTATTCTGGTTTATTATGGTTTTCATTCTTTGCTTTATAAGAGATTTGTTGTTCTTTTCTGGGGTGGGTGTGTGTGAACTCAGGGTCTGTTTCTTAGTTAACTTTGTACATAGAACTCTAACCCAGTACCTGTCTTCTAATAGCCACCAAAATGACGTATAACCTGAGAATTAATGTGGAAAATACACATACTGTTTTTAATTACTAGTGGTTATTTCTGGAAGTATTTTAAAAGGAAACTGTAAGATAGATGCCAGTGGCTCACAGCTATAATCCTAGCATCTCAGGAAGCTGAGATCTGAGGATAGAGGTTCAAAGCCAGACTGAGGTGTGTGTGTGGAGGGGGAAGATCTGTAATACTCTTAACTTCAATTAACCAGAAAAAAATAAAGCTAGTAATGGTGGTGTGGCTCAAGTGCTAGAATGCCAGCCCTGAGTGAAAAATGCTAATGGATCATCTCCTGGCCCTGAAGTTAATACCCAGTAGTGGCACCAAAACCAACCAACCAACCAACCAACAAAAAACCTGTCAAGGTTAGCAGTGGATTAATTAAGTTATATTCTTTACTGAGATAAAGCATTTAGAACCTAGACCTCCATTTGATAAATCTACTACTCCAGTCTTTATCAATTTAAGTCATATTTACAATCCCCACCATTTTTCCCTTTTTCTAATATACACCCAAAATGTGTTTAAGCCCATTATTTATACACATCTTTTCATTTGTCTGCATTCCCATTTCTCAGTCCCTCCAGCTATGACTTCTTCGTATTCTCATTGCTCTGATAAGTATCTCTAGGAAGATACTCAGATCAGAGGGCACTCATGCCTGTAACCCCTGAGCCATCTATCACTATTTCTTAAGACTTCCCAGCAGTGTCCCTGAAGTGAGTGCCCTCTCCTGTCCCTGGAAGTCAGGCCAGATTTCCTAGGGCTTGGTCCTCACTGTTAGCCAGGGATTTCTGCACCAGGTGTAGTCTACCAGCTAAATCAACCACTTATGTACCTGGGCAAAAGGCTGAGACCCAGCTACTGGCAAAACTTGAGGTTCACTAGCTGCAATGTGTGCACTGAGGTTCTGGCGGGCCAGGGTGTGTCCTGCATCCCTGTGGCTGGTGTGGAACCCTGCTGGGATGAGCAGCAGCCCAAGACAACCCAGGGGCAGGGGTGGAAGGCCGTGTGAACAAAGGCAGTGCTGTTAGCAGGGGCTGGGGCAGCTAGAAACCACATGCGTCCCACAGGCGAGCTCAGGAGACAGACAGGCCTTACCGTAAACTGGATGTGCACCTTCTGTGGGCCTGACTCTAGCAAGTCACCACGTACCAGGTGATGTGATTTAAACTAAAGGGTTACTTTCTAGTCTAATGTGTGTGTGTGTGTGTGCGCACGTGCGTGTATATATGTACACATGCGCTGGTCCTAAGACTTAACTCAGTTTCTGGGCACTATTCTTGAGAATTTTTGCTCAAAGCTGGCACTCTATTCTTTGAACCACAGCTCTACCTCTAGCTTTTTGCTGGTTAAATGGAGATAAGAGTCTCTCAGATTTGTCTTCCCAGGCTGGTTTTAAACCATAATCCTCAAATCTCAGTGTCCTGAGTAAAGTAGGATCACAAGGGAGCCACGAGTGCTTGGCTTTAGCTCTATTTTCTTATTCTTACAATATGGAATATTTGTTTCATATTACAATGTGTTTGACAATTATGCAGATATATTATGTGGACATCTCATGCTGAAGACTGAGTTTGGTGCAACCACAATCATAAGTAATGCCAACTGAAAACAAAATGGTTCACCTGGTGCCGTTACATGAGGACTCTTGAGAGACTACAGTGTGGCAGACCACCAACCCCGTCACTGCGGAGCTCTTCCAGGATGGCTTGGGAATGTGTGAATGGGGTTAGCAGCCAGAGCCAAGGTTCTTACCAACCCTGGGCATCCTGAACTCAGATGTCCCATGCAGTGATCTGGCTGGATTCCCTCAATATTTTCCAGACTGGCTGCTGACTTGCACTATACACACAGGTTGAAGCCGGCCCAAGCAGAACAGTCTTCAGGATTCCTATCTTCAATGAACCATCAAAAAAGCAGGAAGTAGAACTGTGGCTCAAGTGCATAGCACCAGTCTTTAGTGGAAAAAGCCAGTAAGGCTCTAGGTTCAGGGTCCAGTACTGGACACATAAACACACATACACAGTCCCATAAGTTTTGCCAACACACCACCAATTTAACCATGAAAACTAAACCAAATACAACTAAATTAGAAAATTTGCATTTGTAAATATTTAATTCAGACTTAATAAGTTAACAATCAATTGCTAAAAAAATAAGAATCCCTTTTTATTTTTATTACAGGACAAATAAGATACACACAGTTTAAAGAGAAGTAGACTTTGATTTATTGCATATTACCTGGCACCTATTGACAAACATGATTGGGCAGAATTTATAAGAGTACTGTATAGAACATTGAAAAAGTGAATCAAAAACAGCCTTAATGGGAATCATTGGGTCTTCATTTCTATTAATACAATAATTCATTTTTAGCTCATCAGCCAATATCTGTGATAGTTCATTTCATAAAAATTATTTGCAGAGATGAGTCTGAGGAAATAAAAACAATTCAGAAAAATATTTCCATATCTAGCAGAATCTTCCTGTCTTTCTGAAAAAGAAATTGCAACAATTATAAATAAATGCACTCTTGACTATGTTCTTTAAGAACATTTACTTTTACAGCACTTCTATTCCACATGTGGACACAGTGGGCATTCAGTGGAAGCGGGCCTCCCCCACTCAGGGAGGACACAACTCCATGTCCTCGTGACCCCTTTGATCTCGGCTCACTCCGTACACACTCTGTGTGACTGTGGTTGTGTGCAGGAAACAATAGTGCTGCACTTAACACGCACGCACCGCATGTTTCCTCTAAATGTCTGTGCATTCATTGAGGCTTGGTTTTTCTTTTCTTATGTACATACTTTGTTCTAAAAGCTGCTGCGCCTAGGAGAAAAGAGCATGCCATGTGAGGCGCTCATATTCTCTCTCTCTCTCTCTCTCTCTCTCTCTCTCTCTCTCTCTCTCGCTCTCGCTCTCGCTCTCGCTCTCCGTCCCTCCCTCCCTCCCTCCTTCCCTCCCTCTTTCCTTCATGTCCCCCAGAGCTTGCTGTTCCTACCTATGTGCTCAATAGTTGATCATTTTCCGAAGGGCATCATAGCACTTCCATTTGTCAGGGATATAAAATGGCTCAAAAATGTGAGGGAACGGAGTGTCATAGCCACACACTCTGGATATAGGAGCCTCCAAGTTCAAGAAGCATTCTTCCTGCAGAGAAAGACCAAGACAGACTAACTTTATTATGTGCTTTTCATATTATTATTATTAAGAGAAATGAAACATCTCAACTAAAGATAAAATGCAGTGAAGCCAGCCACTCATGCCTATGCTCTAGCTACTAAGGAGAATGACATTGAAGGATGGTGGCTCAAAGCCACCCAAGGCTGAAAGGTCCCTAAGACTGCTCTTCCCAACTAGAAAACAAACAAACAAACAAACCAGGAGTAGGGGTGTGGATCAAGTGGTACAGCACCAGCCTTGAGCCAAGTGAGAGCTCAAAGCTTCCACTTCAGTTCAAGCCTTAATACACAAAGCAAGCAAATGAAAATCCCTCACAATGCAATTACACAATGGAGCTGGGAATGGAAGTACACCTTACTTTTGAAAAGCATGTAACAAATCATGTGTGTTCATGGCCCCATGCTGACTTGAAATGCATTTTTATGTCTGTCTGTGCTCAACCACATGTGGCAGTGCCACACAAGACAAAGCTGCCACAGAATGTTCACAGAAGTTCACACAATGGCTTGGGAGGAGGGCGCGAGCTGCGTCCTGGCTCTGCAGTGTGCCTCACTGTCAGAATACTGTCTGTGGCCAGACGATGGCGCTCTGCCAGGCTGGACTGCTTCTCTCTACAGCCAGACTTCTGTGTGCCTGGCCTCTGAGGGTCACCTTACAAGCTGCCCTAGGGGAGCCCCTCCCAGTCTCCAACATCCCTGCTCATGCCATGGCACCAAAGGACACAAGTTTGATATTAGATATTGGACCCCCCCTTCTCCTATTATCTACTGGGATGAACAGCATTGGTCACCACGTAAAAGCTGTACTTTCCAGCAACCCAACAGCTCTGTGAACAGAGATCTGAACTCATATAACTTTAGGCATCACTAAGGCAGCCCACTACTCACAGGCTCAAACCCAGTGATAGATTGGGTAGATTGTTTACTTGTTGTAACATATAATTTCAGAGAGCCTGAAATGATCAATTTGGGATTGAGAGCAGATTGATTTCTTGAGCTGATACAGTTTGTTTTTCCCCATCGTCAAAGAATATTGCCCTCTTTGTAAATAAATTATCTACAAACACTGCAAAATACAGAACACTCAAAAGCAAAATAGTTCAGTAAATGCTTTTAATTTTACACCTGTTACAAAACACTACTCTTTCAAACTAGTAACTTGGAAAGCTGGCCTACCGTGCAACAGCCCTGCTGTGAGTATTGCACTTACTCCATTTGCACAATTTACTATCAATGGGCTAAGTTTCTGTCTGCCACCAGTGCTCCAGACCCCTGCAGGAAGGCCTCTGAACATTCCCTGGGCACAAAGCATGCGTCTAGTGGTGCTTCCCCTTTCAGACTGGGAATTCAAAGTTGGGAAAAGATTCCATTTTGAACTGTATGTCTTCACTAGTTAAGGTTGTATTTTACTTTAAGATGTAAGAAAATATATTTATTTTTTCCATGACAAAACTATGATAAAATCATTAAATACACACGTTGTTTTAAAAACAGACAGAAGTAACATAGTTAACAGCCAAGCATACTAGTTTTATATTTATGATGTGTTACTGGTAGATTACTATTTTATTCTATGTTCTTTGCCACATTTTCAAAAGCTATAGAATCTAAATTCTGAAATTATACAATGACGCAAAATATTCAAATTTCCTCTTGTAAGAGCAACAGATTATCCACATTTTCCCATGGCAGGAACTACTTCAGTTGCAGTGTCTGGAAGTGGAGATTGCACTTGCAGAGTCAGATTTTATGAGACAAGAAAACCAAATAGAAATGAAATAAAAAGAAAAATGAAAATAGATGTGTGTATGTACACACATGTGCACACATGTGAGGCTTGAACTCAGGGCTTTTTATTCTCTTTTTTATATTTTTTATTGTAGTAAATAAAAGGGTTACATGATATTTGCCAGATAGAAGGTGCATTAATTCACATATATTGATACCCTTTCACATGTCTTGGTCCCCATTACCCTCCCCTACACCTACACCCCCCCCATCTTGGTTTTCCCCCCTTCCCTATCCAATTTCAAATAACCAAATACAAATAAATCCAATATATCAGATAAAAAAGTGAGATACTGTAACAATATGAGATAACCAAGGGACAGCAAAAGAGATGAGAGATAACATAGTACATTAAAGACAACAATCATTCATTATATGGCTTTTGTTTCTATATCCTGGAGGTCTTTTCAATTAGCTTCACACTATATGGCCTTATGTATCAAGGTATTGCTCTATTGCAAATCTCTGCTAGTAGAGCCCAAGGTTTCTACTGATTATGACGAATGAGGGAAACCATTGAGCCTAAGTTCCTTTGAGTCTGGCTTACTTCACTTAATATGATTTTTTCTAAGACTTTCCATTTCCTAACAAATGGGGCAATGTCATTCTTTCTGACAGCAGCATAGAATTCCATTGTGTACAAATACCACAACTTGTTGATCCACTCATGGGCTTTTTATTCTTGCTTAGCTTTTTTTGCTCAAGGCTGGCACTTCTACCACTGAGCAACACCACCAGTCACGGCTTAGCATTGGCTAATTAAAGGTAAGAGTCACTTGAACTTGTCTTCTCTAGGCTGGCTTTCAACCACATTCCTCGATTCAGTCTCTGATACAACTAGGATCAAAGGTATGAACCACAGGTGCTCAGCCAAAGAATCACTTCCTTCTGTGAAGTTCTACTGTGTTACCTAAATCTGTGATTTGATGAGCAGGATTTCCTTACTTCAGAAACAATGATTGTAAATTATGTGGAACTAAATGATCATAAAGTATTCTTATAAACACATAAAAGTCATAAAAGATCATTCAAAAATACATAGGAGGAGACCATGAATGGGTTTTTCAGTTTTATAAGGATCTACTCTGACTAGTTTTAACAGTTTGAGATTCTAATTCTTTGCTAGCTGAAGCACAGGAAAAGAACTTCTAGTTATTTCTTTCTTGGACTTCAGGAAAACTTGTTTTAAAGCAATGGGGAAAACTAAGCAGCTACAAAGTTCCTTCTCACTGAACTTATTTCCATGCAGTGGTGTAACGTATGATTTTCTTTGAGCAACAGAACTGTGATCTTGTTCAGATTTGGTGCTTACATATAGAAGCTGGATGCATACATGTTGTGCGTACACACACACACCTGCACATGTACACATACACACACACACACAAATAAAAAAATATTTGAATCCCATTGGAAGATTTACAAATTGGGGTCCAGCTTTAATCCTTCACAAAATATTGCTCTATCCTGTATAACCACATGACACTGTAACTGAATTTTGTACACAGTCCAGATTAATCACAATCATGTGTTCCACTGGTCGCCTAAGGACACTTGTATTTTTAAAATTATGTTTGATGACTTTCTTGATTCAGAAACAGTAAGTGCATAGGAATTAAATAAGGATTGAGGAGGACGCATGTAGAGTCTAGGACATGAGCCAACACAGGCAGGGCCAGCACTCGGCCTTTCTCTCTAGAGAGCCAGTGTGTGACAATGGAAGATGTGACCAAGAGATGCACATAGACAGAGAAGACGCCCGCAGGCATCAAGAGAATCATCCTGTAGTGATTTGGGGTCCAAAGTTTCAGCCAGGAGGTACAGAGAAGGATCGATAGCGAACCCCCCAACCACTGTAATGACTGTACATTGTAGTGTGGTATGATGGGTGCTTTCGCATAGTCAGGTTCCTAAAGTAAACTAGACACTCCTTCCAAAGGGTCCAGGTAAAATTCCAGAAGTGACATGTGAACGTCCCTCTGAACAGACGCACTGTTAGGAAACGCTGAGCTTTCCCCTAAGCTGGTGAATGGTAAGGTGGGCAGGAGGAACTCTGTCCCGGAGCTCTGTCAGAGGAGCTCGCCTGCCACAGCAAGGCAGGCCCGTGTCCTCCATGCTTTTGTGCAAGTTCTGGGGTACTGACTTTGAGAACATCAAAAGCAAGGAGGAAGTAAATTAGGAATGATTTTTAGAAATGGACAAATAGAAGGCAGGCCAAGATGACCAAGATTCTACAAAGAACTCTGAGAGACTACGTAATACACAAGGAAGACAGACTGTGGCAGGAAAGAAACTGCTGGAAACAGCCGGGCAATGGTGCTCGCATCTGTAATCCTAGCTACGGAGAGGCTCAGATCTGAGGATCATCAGTCCAGCCAGCCAGGGGAGAAAAGTCCTGAGGCTGTTTAATCTCTGACTAATTAGCAAAAAGTCACAAGTGAAAAAGATATGGTTCAAGTGGTAGAGTGCCAGTCTTGAGCAAAAAGAGTGAGGCCTTGAGTTTAAGCTCTAGCATCAGTGCATGTGTGTACATGTGCAGAACGCGTGCGCGCGCGCACACACACACGCACACACACACACAGAAACTAATAACAAACGGATATAAGGGAACACACAAAGCAAAACCCAGATGGCCCTGAGTACTGGGAGCTATACTAAACGATTTATGCAAGCATAACTCAAATTGTTTATATATTAGCCATCTGGATGGCTATGCATATTATAGCCAGAAAAGGAAGCAGGCAATGTGAAATAATTCCAAATCATTGCAAACATGGACACAGACAAAATAAATTATCTTTATTTGCCTATTTTTCCATAACAAAACACAAATTTATGTTTTTGTTTTGGAAAATAAAATGTTACCAAAATTAGAAAGCAAAGTTATTTATTTATATATTTACTTATTTGCCAGTCCTAGGCCTTGAGCTCAGGGCCTGAGCACTGTCCTTGGGCTTTCTTAAGGCTAGACCTTTACCACTTGAGCCACAAAACCACTTCTGACTTTTTTTCTATGTATGTGGTACCAAGGAATTGAATCTGGGTCTTCGTACATGCTAGGCAAGCACTCTCTAGGCCAAATTCCAAGTCCCATTCAAGTTATTTTTTAAAAGCAGGTAAGAGTGCATAAGCACAAATTAAGATAACTTGATCCATTAGTGTTTAGGAGAAATAAAATACTATTGAAATAAAAAGTAAGTATCCTGCCTTTATGCCTACATTTTGATAACTATAGTAATTTGAATGCATACCCTAATGTTCCTATGCTAGAAACAGCTCCTTACTTCTTCTGTGGGTGTGTCTGGAAGAAGATACACTTCCAGGAGGTGATGAGGGTTACAGAGCCATGTCCCCCACAGTGACAGTGTTGGCTTTATAAGAACAAGCAGTGACACTTGCTCACTGTCCCAAAGCAACTGGACAACCAAGGCACCAGAACCCAGGGCCAAATAAACATCCATTCTTTACGAACTGCCCCATTTCCTTTACTTCAGAAACAGAGCAGGCTAAGACAGTAATACACGATAGATGCACTGTGCATTTAATCAACACTCAAAATCTCTCTGTGCCTTACAGTTCTTTTTTTTTCATTTTTTATTGTCGGGGTAATGTACAGAGGGGTTACATTACATTCACCAGGTAGTACGTGCATTACATGCCTTACAATTCTTAAACTCATTCTAAATTGACACTGAAGCATCAAGTCCACCCATATACCAGTAATTTACCCGTCTCATGTCACAGGAGTTCTAGCACAGAGGAAATCACTGTCACATATTTGACATGGTTCCTTCAGTCACCCTTCACAAGTTCACTTTTATGGTAACAATGTACAATGTAATTGGCACATCATAAAATTCGGAATTCATTTGAAAGCAATTCTTTGTTCTACTGTGATTTAACCTCTCCAAGCCCCTATTCACAACAGTGAAAGAAAGAAAAAAGAAAATGGGAGAGGTAGAAGGACAGGGAGACGGGGAGTGTGGCCTAGTGGTACAGTGCTTGCCTAGCATGTACTAGGACCTGGGTTCAATTCCTTAGTACTATATATACACATAAAAAGCCAGAAGTGATACTGTGGCTCATGTTGCAGAGCACTAGTCTTGAGAAAGCCCAAGGATAGTGTCCAGGCCCTGAGTTTAAGCCCCCAGAACTGGTAAAAAAAAAAAAAAAAAGAAAGAAAGAAAAAAAGGAGATGGAGAGGGAGGGGAAGGAGGAAGAGGTGTTTTTGTTTTTTTTTAAATTCTGTTTTATTGGTTTTTCCCTGTTGTTTTATAATTGTATTCTCTTGTTTATTTACTGCTTTAGATTTTGGTACCATGTGAAAAGTGCTTCATGGTTTTGTGCCTGACATGTCATAGTGTTCAGTAATCATTAGGCTTTTTCCAACTTAAAAGAATCCCTAATTACAATACAACAGACAAGATTCAGGTAAGCAAAACAGTAGAGCCTCAGAAGTAATATCCCTTGTAACACAGGGCCTGAACTTACTGAACATTTACTAAGCCTTAAAAGGTGTAAAAAAAAAAAAGTACAAAAGAACCACTGAATGGAAAAACAGTATGGACAGATGAGAGACAGGCGCTCTCAGACCTCGGGGTCCAGTGCTGCCCCCCTGTGGCACTAATGGCTAGTTCTTGGAGCTGCAATAACAAAAATTTATCAAGGTAAAATCAGAAGCTTTAGAAGTAGTTAGAATACCCCCATTATCTCTCCCTCTCTCTCCCTCTCTCCCTCTCTCCCTCTCTCTCTCTCTCTCTCTGTCTCTCTCTCTGTCTCTCTCTCTCTGTCTCTCTCTCTCTGTCTCTCTCTCTCTGTCTCTCTCTCTCTCTGTCTCTCTCTCTCTCTCTCTCTCTCTCTCTCTCTCTCTCTCTCTCTCTCTCTCTCTCTCTCTCGCTCACACACACACACACACACACACACACACACAGCACATACTTCCAAGCAATAATACCACCTAAAACTGACATGGCAGACAACAACAAAAAGTGCCAAGTAAAAGAATCTAGTAGGTAAAATGATAAAATCAAGGTATACAAATTTAGAAAACTAGAGTAAAGAATGAGGATCACATACTACCATCTTATAATTTTAAAGCAGTTACTTTCTTTTTGTTTGTTTTCTTGTTTCAAATGCAATTCCAGGCTCATATTTCTTTCTAAGAACCATTTTGGAACAGTTTTTATTTCATTCTTCTAATGACAGAAAGTTGGCAATGGCCCATTATGCAAGACTATAGACCATCTTGAGTTGGAAAAGCTGGGAGGAAAAGTTCAAAAGGAGAGCAGAGAATTGCAGAACTTTCCTAGCCTAGACATGCTCTCTTTTCTTACAGATGACACAGACTGATAAAATTCCTTTCTTTTTTTCTGGAGAAAATTATTAGCTAGTTTTTTAAGCATTTAATGGAAACGGTCAGAAAAAGCAGGAAACTGCCATGAGAAACACAAGTCAACATGGGCACATGTGATTCTCAGGATTTTGTGTTTCTGGAAATAAAAATATCCTTTCTGAAGTTCATTTCAAAGTAATAACCCATGAAACTAATTTTCAGATCGCAAATTTTTTAGATTACAAATAAAATGGGCTACCATTGATATCAAGTAATCATGGTACCACTGTAATAATTTAATCAATGTGAGTGTATTTTCTCTCAGGGAAAGAAACAAATTAAGTCATGTAGTGACCACTGCACAGGCATAGAGTTACTGTTTTCCTTCCCTGCAAGAAAGCAAATATTTAAGTGCATGACATGTAAATACACTAAGCCTTAAACCTAAATCCTATAATCAATTAGTCTTTGTCAATTATAAAATTAATAAAGCTATAGAAATTTCATTTCTAGCCGTGCAAGAGTTAACTCCACAAATACAAGAACTAAGCTAGCACTCGAAAATGACATTCATTTAATGATTTTTAAGGCAACCAGCTAAGACACATACATTTAGTCCCCATTATGCAAGGTTCGATGTTACTTAGCTTCCAAATATTATCACAGAATATTTGTTTTAAATCTGCCATGAAAACTTGCCCGTAGTTAAAACATAAATTTCAGCTGCTTTTTTTTAAAAAGGCAACTGTGGTGTCTTGAACCACAGTTTCTCAGTAAATGAGTCATAAATCTGAAGAGGCAGAATGCCAGCAGCTCCAAATTAATTTCATTATTAAATTACATAATTACAATGTTACCAGTGTACAATATTACATTCACTTCAGTTAATGACTTAAACCTCTGTGTGTGCACCTATAAATTTAATTATAAAATTAAGGTTTTGAAAGATAGAATCCAGAATCAATTAACCTGCTGCCAAATCAATAGGCTAACTCCCCTAAATGATAGTTATTTATGCTTTACTTTCTAATATAACACATATGAAAAGCATAGCGCAAATGCTTCTTGATATAAGGTCCGGTATTTTTTAAACACAGTGGAGGAAGCGAAGGTGTGGATTGTGTGGTAGAGTGCCAGCTTTGAATGAAAAAGCCGAGTAAGATCTCAGGGCTCTGCGTTCAATCTCCGGTATCAGCACTAAAATGGCATAAAAATAATCAAAACACTTTTGAACCAATACCTAAATAAAACCAGACTCATATAAAACCCAAAACATTGCTGTAAAAAACAAACTATTTCAGCAAAGCTTCTACGTATAAAATTATAATCTTGTCTTAATTGAAATGTGCCATTTCTGTTACTTAACTTTACCAAAATACTCCAGTCTGCTGACTTTCTCTAAGCTTATTTCTCTCTCTTTAAATGCAAATTACTAGTGATTCTTTCAGCTAGCTGGAGAATGGCACTCAATCTGAAATTAGGATATTTCATTCAAATTCAGTTTCCATTTTTAAAATGAAAGTGCATCTTCTAAAGCTAGAAAAAAATTATTTTTGCCCTAAACGGGTTTCCTGGCCATAGTATAACTACACTAAAAACAAAGTTGGACAATATTACTAAAATAAGCATAAACTTGCATTCAGACTTGGTGTGCGTGTTCACATAAAACTGTCTATGAATCAACAGATACATTACCTATTGAAACAAGAGGAGCAGAAAATTTTAAATGGAAATCTAACGTTAAATCCATACTTCACTTATTAATCTAGAGTTACAGAGATCACAGTTGCTTCTCAAAACTAGTTTTCCAAATTCTTCTAGTTTAAAAATAAAAGGTGGAAAAGCAAAGAAGTAAAACTTACTCCTGTCATTTCAAAGTTTATCTAAAATTGCTTAAAAAAATGTATGATTCCCATGGACCACACTTTAAATATTTTTTAAAAAATATTTTAAAACTTACTTCCATTTTCATAAATCTTTAGTTAACAATCATTCTGGTGAAGCCAAGCAATGCCTGTAAACCATTTTGTTTTCAAAGGTTAAACCTGTCAACTTTCACACCTGCTTTCAAATTTCCCCGCATACTGTCCTGAGCCACGGCTTTCACCTGAAGAACAGACCAGCAGCAGCAGCAGCAGCGACTGAAAACGGGTCTCATCAACTCTTGCTGCAACATTTTCCGTTTATTTACTACACACAGCTTCTAAAGATGTCTGGGGGGCTGTGAAAGTTCAAAGTATAGAGTTTCCATTCTTGAAATACTCGATGTTTAAATTTTCACATTGTAAAAGTGTTCAGGGTTCCGATGCGATGGTGAAAGTTCTTTATATTCAAGAAAGGGGGGAGAGGGGAAGGCAAAGCTCTCAGATTTCCAGAGACGCTGAGGCTTCTCAAATTTTATAGTTGAAATTCTTCCTATAGACGAAGGCGAGGACTTGAAGGGGGAATTGCCTCAAGATGCAGAAGCCTAACTATAAACATAAGGGCCTCTCAGCACCCGTTCACCTCTGGAGAAAACTGCCCTCTGGAAGGTAGGATTTCCAGTTTCCCCACCAGCAGGACATTTAAACTACTCCTGAAAAATGATTTGGGATGATTCTACCAAGAAAACTGCTTTTCTGCTTGTTTTACACAACATTTTTCATGTCATGCCACCAAACAGTATTCAGAAGGCAGCCATTATCCCCTTAAGGCGACCTGATGATTCCTTCACTTCCTAGCAGGAAACCGCGGTTTTCAGATGTGTGCAGGGCTGAAACTCTGTTAGGGAGGACTGCTGAGAGGGTTCATCACTGTTCCATCTGGGTGACCTGCTTTTTCATTTCTAGCCTAATCACAAACCGAAACTCCAACAAGAGAGTGATGTCTAACTCGCTAGATCTCTTGACAAAGTATGAGAGAAATCAAAACAATTTAAACAATGCTTAAAAGATGCCTAAGATTTTCCTATTTGGCAAACCATACTTGTTTGATAAAACGCTAAGGTTTCTTTTCTGAACCACTGTTTTTATTTGCCTTCAGTGTAAACATGTTAATTTTTTGCACTGCTGTTCACGTTTAAAAGAATGTCAAAAGAACTTGCTAAACATACAAAGGGGTCAGGATGGGACCAGTTTCTTTTTTTTTTTTAATGTTTTTTCTGGCTTTTTATTTTTTTAAGGGTTTTACAAATCCACTATTTTTTTCATATATTTTTATTGTAATTAATAGAAGGGTTACATTATATTCGCCAGATAGAAGGTGCATTACTTCACATACACTGATACCCTTTCTTATGTCTTGGTCCCAATTTTCCTCCTCCCACCCCGCTTCTCATCTTGTTTTCCTCCCTTCCCTATCCAACTTCAAATAACTAAAATACACATATATACAATATATCAGATAACCAGGTGAAATACTGTAACAATATGAGATAGCCAAGGACAGCAAAAGAGATGAGCGATAACAGTAAATTAAGGACAACAACCACTAATTATATGGCTTTTGTTTCTATATCCTGGATGGGACCAGTTTCTTATTTCTAATATAATGCTAGAGTATGCCAGTATTCTGAGTGTCACAGCCATGAACTTGAAAGTTTGATTTTATTGAATGAATTAATCAGGTTAATTTTCATGAGCTTAATTCTGCTCACTAATGACTTCAATTTCATTAACAGAATGCAGCAAAACTAAATGTAAGATATTAACATGAATTATTATATAAATATGGTCAAAACTTTGACACTCCGCCCCATTATTAATTGTTGACTGAACATCCTTGTTAAATGTATTTTTGAAGGTTAATAACTGAACAAATTGAAAAAGCAAACAAATCTGGGGTAGAAATATCTGATCTAAGTAACTATTTAGGATAAAAAAATAAAAAGGCCTTGACAAAGGGGGGAAGGTCTCATATATTTTCTTCTTTACTATCATTATATGCAATCTATTGTTTTACTTTTGAAAAGATTGGTACTTCTGAAGAAAGAGGTTTCTGGTTTGAAAGTTTTATAGATTCGCACATATGCATGTTCATACTGGAATTTCAAGAATCAGGAAATATTTCAGAATTAGGAGAAAAAATGCAAGCCCATGTGTAAATTCTAACTGGGGAGATGCAGTGCTAAGGAGATGAATTCGGCTTGGTAAATATTTCTGTTTAAGTCTGTTTTGCTGACTTGGTGTACGCAATGTCTAATAACTGTGCTAAAACCATATACTCCCTATCAGAGGGCTGCTTAGTGACTGGGGCCTGCTTCTGGATACTTTTGTCATTAGATGTAAAAATATAAAATGAGATATATCTAGAAGTGTTTCTAATTAATACATTTAGATGAGCTAAATGTGTAGCTCATGTAAAAAAGGAAAGTCATATAGCTTACGTGGATGGCCCAGAGCATTCATTTACTTAGAATTATTTTATGTACTAATTTGATCTGAACCACACAAACACAGTCAGATCTTAGCAAGTCTCACAGTACTGATTCAGCCATGAAAATTGTAGTGATTTATCCTTTTGTCATATTTCAAAGATAATTCATGTATGTAAGCACCCATGGGCACACTCAACTAAACCCATGTATCATCCACTCCTGCTGGCTCGAGAGACAGCATGGAGAGTTATTCAGTCAGTTATCTAAAGGCATCAGAGTTGACAAGAGGTATTTGCATAGATACAAAGAACCAAAAACAAGTCTAAATAGTAACCAGATAACAGAATTTAATAATCAGCACATGTAACTTTTATATCATTTCATTTAATCCTTTCAACGCCTCTGTACGGTGGAGACAGCTGAGGATTCGAGCCTGGAAGAGGTGAGCCGAGGTGACCCGGCCTGGAGGCACACACAGAGTCTAGGATTTGCAGGGGTGCTGCTGGCTCATCCCAGGTGCACTGCAAAGTCTTTACTTAGATTTAAAAGTGTTGGGGACTCTGCTTTACAGAATTTAGTGCAACAGTTGTACCTGTGGGAGAGAAACTGGTCCCACCATCTTGCTTATCTCAAATTCAGTGGAGATTGCTAAACAGAAGTGGGGGGCTTTAGTGCTGGGAAGAGGATTGGGCAAGGGATAGCCTTTAGCATCACAGTAAATGAGGCTCGGATTTATAAAGGCGTAGGAGAGAACTCAAAACAATGTTTAAAAGATGCCTAAGGGATTTGCTATGAGCCAAACCATACTCCTGTTAAAACATCCTGCTCTGGGTGATGCATCTCCTGTGGGAATTCCTTCTGGTCAATTCTTAGCAGCTCACATAAGGGGAGGACCTAGGCCACTTGAAGTAGAAAGCTGATTCTGAACTCCCAGGCAAACCTAGATGTTCAACTTATGGTGAGCTCTAGGTTGAAGTTTTTCAACTATTGATATTGTGGGGGGGGGGCTTAAACTCGGGGTTTGGGTGCTGTCCTTTAGCATAGTGCTCTATCACACATCATGTAGAGCTTTGGTGGTAAACTGGAGTTATTTTACCCAGGCCAGCTCTAACCCCCAGGCCTCATATCTCAGCTTCCTAGCTGGGATTACAGGCATGAGCCACCAGAACCAGCTTAGCATTTTTTTGAGACGGTGAAGATGTTAAACTTTCTTATTCATTTATTTCCCGGTGACGAATCTAGACGGATGTATGCACCTAGGCATATTGATTAAAATCTCACAGAAATATTTAAAGTACACATAATTTTTAACTCTTACACCTAGGCTTAACTTCAACTGGCATATTAAATTTAATACACTCCTCACAGTAAACATTTCATAAAGTTTTTAAGGATAACTCATTTGCAGGAACCTAATACTACAGAACAAAACAACTTTAATTAAATAAATATCTCATACACAAAATTAAAAATTAAATTTCCTATTTTACAACTCAACTAACAATAAAGAAAGCCATCACTAGTAAATTCATCTTAACTTAAAATGTAAATGGAGTTACAGCAGTGGGTCTCCCTTGTCTATCTCACACGTGTTTTGATGACTGGGTTTGGGCCCAGTCCCGAGGTGGCACTTGGCTATTTATTAAGAGGCTGTGCACTGTTGTTGGAGGTGGAAGCATCACCAAGCAGGTTTGACCGCACACAGAAGGTTCGATCCCCAACCACAGATGCAAATGAGTTCCACATGTCTGGGACAAGCACTTTAATCTGCCCTGATAAAGTATAACTTACAGAAACCAAAGGGCATTACAGGTCACGCCTGTAATCCCATCAGCACAAGAGGCTGAGACCTGAGGATCACAGTTTGAAGTCAGCCTGGCAAGAAAATGAGTAAGACTCTTATCTCTAATTAACCACCAAAAAGTCCAAAGGGGAGCCGTGGCTCCAGTAGTAGAACATCAACTTTGAGCAAAACAAAGCTAATGAACAGTGCCTAGGGCTGAGTTCAAACGCCAGTACCAAGGCACACACATGCACACATGTGTGCACCCACAGACAAACACGTGTAGAAATCATCAGGATTTATGGTACATTCTAATTTCATCATTTTCAATTCCCAGCCCCCTCCTTAACAAGCATGCTTACATTTGACCTAACAAATCACCAACTCCCAAGGATTTTCCTGAGGTTTCCTCCAATGCTAATTATGTAGCAAATCTAATTAAGTTCATCTGATTCACTTCAGCAGTAGGTACTTGGGTTACTGCGGGGCTGCCAAAGGAGATCTGGAGATCTGGAGTGCTCTTCTCCCTCCAAAACAATCAGAGCTCGTGCCAAACTGATAACCATTAGGCACAGCTGCACGGCTAATGTACAGCTTGGCCCAGCAAATGCACTGTTCACACATCAGTCTGTGCCTCGAGCCAGTTCAGACTCGGGACTACTGACGGCAAGCTCCCATAACTGTGATAGGAGATACAAAGAGGGGGATGGAGAGGAAGTTCTTTGTTTTATCCAAACAGCTGGAGTAGATTTTTATGTGCCCTGAGTTCCCTCTACTTAAAAATTTATACTAGCTGGGTGCTGGCGGCTGATGCCTGAAATCTTAGCTACTTACAAGGCTGAGATCGGAGCATCTTAGCTCAAAGCCAGACCAGGAAGCCACGTCCGTGAGATTCTTAGTTTCAATGAAGAATGGCAGGAGTGGAAGTGTGGCTCAAGTGGTAGAGACAGCCTTGAGTGAAACATTGGGCTCTAAGCCCCAAGTTCAAGCCCCAGGGCCAGCACCAAAATAAAAAAGTTTTTTAAAGTATACTAAAGTTCTGAAGCTTTCCAGTATTGACAAATACATTGACCAACAACCTATATCTTGTCCAATTGGCTCCATAGCCATATGAGTGTATGATGGAAAATATATTTAGGGAAAAACTACCATCATTCTTAAATAAAATCACAAAGCTGTCATTATCATAAATACTTCCCTCTCATTTGCAATCTGTACGAATGGAAAACAAACTTAAGGCTGCAGAAATAAAACATTTTACTTCATTACTTCAAATAATCCCACATGGAAGGAAATCCTTTCCTGGGGGTTCTAGGAACTGGGTGGGTTGCTGGCTGCTGGAGGCCATGTCCAATTTCCCTCCAGAGAACTGGGGTCACCATGACAACAGCACTTTTTCTCTCAATACAGAAAAGCTACAAGGGCTTGCATTCTAGAGAGAGGGGAGAAAAAAAAAACGAAAAAACCCGTTTCCTTTTCTGTGATGATAACATGACCTAGTTTCAAGACTGAATTATACAGCTTTGTGAAAAACAAACAATATATTTGCTGACTGAAATATTGTGACAACAGAGTGAAACCCATCACAGTTTCAAAACAAAGTGGAATCAGTCGTCTTGGAAGAGTTCGGGTTGAGTGGGTGATGTATTTTAAGTTTAGGCAGAAGAAAAACAGGTGTACAGAGAGCAAGAGACTCACTAGAAGCAAGCTGACAGCAGTTAAAACACCAAATGCTTCCATGCTGCTCGTGGAGTTTCTTAAAAAGAAACAAACATTTCAACGGGTATGCCATGCGTATGCTACGAGTGGCGGGGAAGGAGTAAGAAGCTTTTTTTTTGCTCATCTAGAATTCTTCCACTACAAGCACACTGCCACTTCTGGCTTTTTGATGGTTCGTTGAAAAAGAGTCTCAGGACTTTTCTACCTGAGCTGGCTTCAAACCACCATCCTGTGATCTGTGTCTCCTGAGTAGCTAGGATGACAGGTGTGGGTGTCTAGTGCCCAGTTTCAACAGGTATTTTTCCATAATATAGTTGCTTCTAGATACATACTTCTTAATTTGCAAGGAAAGAAAAGTCTCCAATTTTTTTTAAAAAAATGTGTATTTCCTTTCTGACTCAGGTATCAAAAACTAAATCTCTTAAGCGAGCCTCATTTTAGGTATGCAAAACACTGCAAAGAATCAGAGACCAGTTTTCCAGTGCAGAAAATACCTGCTAAATGCACACATGAACACAAGTGTTAAACAAGTTCAACTTGTACTTGCGTTCTGTTTTGCCATGGGCCATTAATGAGCTTAGGCACTAAACAGCCCCCCCAAATCAGCCAGAGAGGAGTGGGGGGCAGAGATTCTTAATTCTTAGCAAATTCTAAACATCTCTTACCCACCGGGAACTACAGCAATGTCACTGCAACCATATGTTAAAAGGTTTTCCTGACTCAACAAGGAAGCTTCCTTCTTTTTCTCCCTAAGCCCAGTGCAGAGAAGCACAGGCCTGCCCTCATTTCAAAGCTTAAAAAAACAATTTAAAAAGACACTTCCTTCATATATGTCTCTCTCCTTCCATGGTTCTGTATCCTGCTATGTCCAGTTTACTTCCAAATTCTGCTCAAAAGCCCTTCTACAAGAGGACTGGTTGATTTTTTTTTTTTAAGCTACATTCTTTTTATCTTCCAGGCACTGTTTTGTTGTTGTTTGTTTGTTTGTTTTGTGCCAGTACTGGGGCTGGAACTCAGTGCCTGAGTGATGTCCTATGGCTTTTTCTCTCAAAGCTGACATACTACTTGAATCAAAGTTCCGCTTTGGGCATTTTGCTGGTTAGAGATGAGTCTCATGAACTTTCCTGCCTGGGTTGGCTTTGAACCATGATCCCCAGGCTTCTGAGTAGCCAGGATGACAGATGTGAGTCACTTTAGGGTTTCAGTCTCTGTGTATGGCAGCCCTCAGAGAGTCTCCTCAAGGTGCAATGAAGGAAACACAGAAGGCCTGTGGAGATGAGCTGAGCAGGGCCTCTGGCAACAGTGACAAGGAGCTGAGAATTACACTGTGTTCCCAGCCTGGTGCTTTGGAGAGGAGCTGAGGAGCTGCAAAGGCTGGGAGGAACACCGACGCAGGCTGCACAGCTGTGCAAAGGCACAGAGGCAGAAAAGAGCCAGGTGGGACCCTGGAAAGAAGAAGGTCTTTGTGGCTGCAATACAGGGAGAATGTGCAGCAGGAGAGGGTCATGGAGCCTAGGGAGGGAGCCAGGTGGCCCCCAGAGAAGCCTTGCAGGAAGACAGCCCAGGTGGTTCTCATCACATTCTACAGAACACAAGCAAGCCTGGTCATACAGCAGTATGAGAGTCTCACAGGGCACTTATTGGAATTCAGAAGTACTATTGGATACATATGTATGAGTAATTAAAGATACACAAATGAGCTGGCAGTGGCTCACACCTGTAATCCTACCTACTCAGGAGACTGAGATTTGAGGATCAAGGTTCAAAGCCAGCCTGGCACTAAAGAACGTGAGACTCTTATCTCTAATTAATCACAAGAAAATAGAAAGTGGGGTTATAGCTCAAGGGGTAGGGCAGTAGCCTTGAGCTGAAGAGCTCAGGGAAAATGCCCAGGCACAGAGTTCAAGCCCCATGACCCACAAAAAAAAAAAAAGATACACAAATGACAGCTGCTGAAAACTTATGTGGCGAAATGAGTCAAAATATACAACAGAAACAAATAGATTGTGCGGTTTTGGAAAATTACTAGATTCAATATAAGAAAATTTCAAGATCAACATTAAAATGTTCACTGCAAAGACAGTGAAGAAGGTAAATCATAATAATTCTAAGTGAAAGTGCTTCACTATATAGTTGTGGCTATCTAAATTCCTTAGCTAGCGTTCAACTAACATTCAACTGTCTTTTCTTGTAATCGAATACATTTATTACCATGTCCATCACTATAATGATAATATCAATTCCCCACTTCCTGACAACTGATTTCCTCTACGTATTTTCTTATCTCTCTCTCAGCGCTGTTTCATTCTAAAGCCTTGCATATTGCAAAGAAAAAGACCCATAATGGAGTAATGTAGCAACCTGCACAAAGACTATATTTTATAAATGCTGCCTATTGTTCCTTCTGCTGCAGAGAGAAACAGATTTTCATAACTTTTATCTGGGCATAGCAGAGAGAGAGAGAGAGAGAAAAAAAAAACTTTTCTCCCTTGCGCTGGGTTACTTGTCACCAACGGCTGATTTACAACATAACAAATTCAGAGCAAAGACCATTATAAATTCTCTACCCAGAAACTGGAGATGATTATCAGCTGGTCTAAAAAGAAAGGCCGAAATATAAGTAGAAAGTTTTCTATGTACCTAGTTATACTAAGTTCAGAAGAGCATGCATGTTTTTTACCTTAGTATGTATTTCAATTCTGAGTTATACAAACTCCTGTTGCTTGAAAATTCTATTATTTCTTCTCTACATTAGCATTTATTTTTTAAAAAATATTTAAGCAATTAGTAATTAAAATGAATTAATGATTAAATAATTAAAATCAACTTGTGTATTTAGCTACTCAGATGACTGAGAGCTGAGGGTTGCAGCTCAAAGCTAGCCCAGGCAGAAAAGTCCATGAGACTCATCTCCAGTTCATGAGCAAAATGCCAGAAGTGGGCAATGTGGCTCAGGAAGAGCCCTAGCCTTCTGTGCTGGTTTTGTGGAACGGAAGGATAAAAGATCTCAACACAGTAGTCATTTGCTATTAGGCAAATGAGGAGACGTTTACCTGATTCTCTCTGTTCACCTGACCGCCCACTGCTAGTTAGCAGGATAAGGAAGGCAACCTGATTCCTGTGGCTGGAAGATTACACGTCCTGCCTCCTTCCGGAGTCTGGCTGGCGCTAACCTAGCATGTGGGAGCAAGCACACTGTGGGCATGAAGTAAATGAAGGTTTAGCTGAAATTTTCCACTTCCCACTTATCTTCAATGTCTCCCAAGCTTGGAGAAATCGAGGACCTACGAGTCTATCATCCTTCATAATTAGAAAAGAACTTCAGTTCCGAATGCTTTACAAAGCTCAGGCTCAGAAAGTGGTCAGGTGACTCTTTCGACAAGAAAATGGCGACAAACAAAATACAGATGATCATAGAATCTGACCTTCATAGTAATGAGACCATGAAATACACTAAAAAATGGCCAAAAATTGTTAAGACAATTCTACAGTCATCAACCAAACAGGAGAAAATGTGAGGTGCGAGTGAGTGTGAGTAGTGTGTGTCAGTGTGTGTATATTCCCAAAGGGAAATGTCAGCATTTACTGTTCAAGAAGTATAGAAATGGTGCAGAAAACACCTTTTCTTTTGTAGAAAAAAAGTTCAGATTGATAAAATTTCTATAATAAAATCTGAAAGATATATTTCTAAGGCTTAAAAAGAAGACACCATTGCTTCATGGAAAAAAAAGATCTAGGAAAAAGTGAAGTGTTACAGATTCAGTAAAAATAAGCCCAGGATAGACTAGAAGCAAATATTTGTGAAACAAAAAATCTGACAAAGGTCTTAACATGTAAAATAAGCAAACTATTCTCAAAACAATTTAACTGGAAAATGAAAGAAAGATGGAAACACACATCTCACCAAACAGGACCATGAAAAGATGTTTAATACCAACCACCAGTAGAAAACAGTAGATAACAATGAAAATCACATATAAGAATAGAAAAAGGGAGGGTCAGGGAGTTTGGCCTAGTGGTAGAGCACTTGCCTAGCATGCACGAAGACCTGGGTTAGATTCCTCAGTACCACATACACAGAAAAAAAAAAAGCTGGAAGTGGTGCTGTGGCTCAAGTGGCAGAATGCTAGCCTTGATAAAGCCCAAGGACAGACAGTACTCAGGCCCTGAGTTCAAGCCCCAGGACTGGAAAAAAAAATAGAAAAAGGGAGACAGTTACAACATCCGACATTGGAGGTTTGTGGAGAAATTGAACTGTACATGTAGCAGCAGTGGGGAACAGACAATAGAAACTGCTCTAGCAGAGTGTTCAACCGTTCCCTATAAAACTCACCATGTCCTTGCCATACAAGTGGACTCATGAGCATCCATCCCAGAGAAATAAAATGTATGTCCTCAGAAAAACATGCATACTAAAAACATGCATAACAGCCTTGTCATTACAGCAGAACACTGAAAGCCACATAAGTACCCCTCAGCAAGTGAAAGGCTTAAATATGATAGCATGTTCACACAATTAAAAATAAATCATCAATAAAAAGAAATGCATTATTGGTATACACAGTCTGGATGGAGTTCAAGGGCAGAGCTTGGAAGAAAAAAGAAAAAAAAAAAAAAAAAGCCTGTCTCAGGCACTGGTAGCTCAAACCTAGAATCCTAGCTGCTCCAGAGACTGAGATCTAATGATCACAGTTTGAAGCCAGCATGGGAATAAAAGTCTAATCTCCAATTAACTACCAAAAAAAAACCCAAAACAAGAATGGAGCTGTGGATCAAGTGGTAGAACACCAGCCTTGAACAAAACAGCTCAATGACAGCACCCAGGCTTTGAGTTCAAGTCCCAGGACAGGTAACAAAAAACAAAAGACAAAGTGGGGGAATGGAGGAGGGAGGAAGGGAGGGAAAAAGAGCTATGATTTTATAAAAACATTTTGGAACTCATAAAACTATAGACATGGTGAAAAGATTTGTGGCTCCAAGAGATGAGGATACGTGAATGTACAGGTGAGTGTAGGGTGAGAGTTTCTTGTAATAAAACTATCCTGTTTGGGATGACTGCTTCTAAAATCTAATAAAACTACACACCCACACCCCCGCCCCACACACACACACGCACACACACACACAGGTTCAACAAATAGTAAAAAGGTAAGTTCAGCCTTCCAATTTATACTATTATATGAATATCAAGTGTCGCTTTCCAGGTTTTGATGCTGCTGTGCAGTTATATTGAGAAAAGTCAAATGAAGGATGCACAGGACTATGAAATACTCATTTTTTGCAATGTAATGAATTCCACAATCATATTTAAATTTTTAAGCCTTTTTTTTTTACATTTTTTGATAAAACACAGACACAGGTTGGAGCATATTATTCTTGCCGGTTTGAATCTTTCCATACCCAAGGCAGTTTATACCCCAGGAAAGAAAATGGAGGAGAGTCAAGAAACACTGGAAAGCCAGGCATGGTAGCTGTATTCAAGAGGTTGAGATCTGAGGATCATGGTTCAAAGCCAGACCCAGGCAATACAAAGCTGTGAGACTCTTATCTACAATTAATCACTAGAAAATGAAGTGGGGCTATGGCTCCAGGGTAGGGAAGTAGCCTTGAGCTGAAGAGCTCAGGGACAGTGTCCAGGCCAGAATTCAAGCCCCATGACCCCACTGGGTCATGCGAGCACTGGGGCTCGCATGTGCTTTGTTGGGCAAGCTCCACTGTCCTCTAAGTCTCCATTTTCCCGTTAGTGGAAATGGTAGATCCATCTCACTTGGCTTCTAAAACCTAGATAAGAAAGCTAGTCCAGGTTGAGTATGTAATGGATACTGAAGAAAAAAGATTAGTTGTCTTATTTCTTATACTACACTGCTGTGAAACACATACAGGGACAGACACATGTACAAACAGCCTTGTCATCTACTAAGGAAATGCTAAAGAAAGAAAGACTCTTGCCTCGTGAGAAGTCATGAAGGCTTGGCTGCAATATTTTGGACAAAACTCAATTCTTTATAATAACTTCTTATAACAGGACAATGTTGAAGTTACAGGAAGACTGCCACAACAGTAGACAGTTCTCACAAATCTCAGTTCTGCTAATAATAGCTCACTTCTGCTATTATTATCATGTATTAGTATGAGGCATTTGTCACGTTAATGAACCAATAGTGGATGCACTGTGAATAAAATCCAACTTTGATTCGGGTTCCCTCGGCTTTCCCCTTTATCCTTTCCCTCTCCAGAACCCCACCTGGGACCCACAATCCTCAGACTTCTCATTTCCCTGGGATCCCCTTGGCTGTGCAAACTTTCCACATTTTCTCAGGCTCTTGAGAGTTTTGAGCAGTACTGTCCACATATTCCGCAGAATGCACTCGAAGAGTGTTTGTTGATATTCTCTCAT